>NW_027466826.1:8027500-8062500 GCF_046128005.1 Genypterus blacodes
TAAACACTCCCAAACTGGCATGGCCCCCTTTAGGTGGGTACACCTGAGAACCTGGAGCCACAAGGAAGTGAGCAGAAAAGGTGAAACTGTCCTAAGATGAATGTATGTTTCTGTTCTAATCTGTGTTAAAGAGCAGCAGCTTGGGTTTGGAGATGTCCCGTGATTGATGCGATCACATACTGTGCGGCGGAATGAACCGAACAAGACTGAATCGTAGCATTTCAAGCGAGCATTTTCCGTTTGGCTGTAGGTCTGGATCATATGACATGCTTAGGTTTTTGAATAGTTTCAGTTACATTGAAGACAGCAACATTTTGAAGTGGATCATAATGATGAGACAATAGCCATATGGAAGCAGTTGTTGTGGGGGGGTCACAAATTGCAGACGATGTGTTCCGAGTAAAGAATTCCATCACAAAAAACTTCCATAACCCCAAATTCCCAGTGTGGTTTATCGATTGACATCATCTTATTTGAGCAATCAAACCAAACTAACGTGGAAAACCACACAGGGATTAAAATCTCTACATTTTTGCCTTTGTGGCGGTGCAGACATGAATCCATCCATGTTGTGCACTTAAACAGAATTAAAAAGGGGGCAAACATCTCACACATCTTTTGAAAAAAATGCAGAAACCTTGATCTGGAGTCATTCTAACCGTGAATCCAACAATGCATTTTTCCAACCCGCTGAGCTCAATGTATGTGTACACACATGCATATTTGTGTGTACACATCTACTCCCTGGAGATAGAGGTAGAAAGCGTTCTCTTTTCTTTTTTTTGCCTGATCGCAGTATTTTGAGAAAGCTCAGTTACTTCAGGACACAGCTGCACACATCATGTATTCATAGGCGCTCAGGTACAGTAGAATGGTAATTTGCCCTAAGTCCCTTTTGCAAGGCAGCATGGCTGTGACAGTCAGAGGTCAACACTATCCTCAGGCTCACTATTGCTCTCTTTCCCCTCCTCATAGCACTATTCTCACCACCTTTGTTCCTTCCTTCTTTCCTTTTCTGAATGGTGTGACTTCATCTATCATCATGTTTTCATGTGATCTTGTGTGTATGTGTGTGTTTTCCATTTGCAAAATATCCCTTTTCAAAAAAAACAAAAATATGAGTTTATTGTAGATTTAAAACATCAAGTATACAAATCATTTTATTTCCGATAAGAGGCACATCAGACAGTGCGACGACCCTTTGGTTTTCAATTTGCGAGTCTTCTTTTGTGTGAGTGAACATGAATACAGGACAGTACATTAGTCTCTCTCTCTCCCTCTCTCTCTCTCTCTCTCTCTCTCTCTCTCTCTCTCTCTCTCTCTTTCTCTCACCCTCCCGTCTCTCTCTCTCTCTGTCTCTTTGGGATGTTCCAAAAGGCTGAAGTAGTCATATTCCCCCACCTGGCTATTTTTCAAAGTGAGGCATTTTCCTCCTTTTTCACCCCGGAATACACACACACACACACACAGACACACACACACACACACACACACACACACAGAGTATATTCTACATGTACACATACATACTGTGTTTCTGTCATGTGACCGATCAGACTGATATATCAATCTGTGCCTGATGTTGGATTTTGTTTTAAAACAAGATGATGTCATCAGTCAATCGGTGTTGTCCACCTCTGATGTAACGACGCAGATTAATCGGTGCTATTGTAGACACTCGGAAAAATGTGACAAACCTGCAGAGAAGCATAAGTTCTTGTCATCTTTAATTGAAAAATGTCACTGCTTAGCCTTAAAAGATTCATATTGATTAAAGCCTGTTTTATACCTGCACTCTTTCCAGTCCCTCTCTCTCTCTCATCTCTCTATCTCGCCATTTCTCACTCCCCCTTCCCTCTAATTCTCTTTCTCATTTGGCTCCCTGTTTCTTCTTCCACATGTGGAAACTGTCATTACATGTTATGGCGTATCGGTCCCCTGCATGCATATGAGCGCGTCTCTCTCTCTTCCCCTCGCTGTCTCTTTCATGTTTCCCTGGCAGTCATACATTACTGTTAGAGAGACAATGCCTCCTCCAGATAATGCCATAAATGAGGGAATTTACATACATATGCTCGCGTATGCAACCACAGCCTCTCATATCTGCCGCACTCAATGTAGGGAGGATTTGAGTTTGTGTGTGTGTGTGTGTGTGTGTGTGTGTGTGTGTGTGCGTGCGTTGTGTGTCTGTGTGTGTGTGTGTGTGTGTGTGTGTGTGTGTGTGTGTGTGTGTGTGTGAAGTGGTGCTCCAGTGGGACCATCATTAGAGTGGATCTAGACTAATGACACAGGAAACGGATTCACACTGAGAGAACTTCTGTAAAGCCCCCCCCCCCCCCCCTCAACACACACACACACACACTGGCACAAAGCCTGCTATATTCTTGCTGGCAAAGGAGGAGAAGTAGGATTAAATCTTCCCACTGCAATATGCCACAAATTATTTACCAATTTAACTGATCAGTAATCCTCCTCATTTCATCCCTCCACCCATCGCCAACGACAACTTATCCCATTTTGACATTACACACACACACACACACGCAAGCACACACACACACACACACACACACACACACACACAAACACTATTTATACATGTAAACTGTGATTCTAAAAATGATGCCTGGTTAATTTTGTTCAAAGTTTATTGTGCACAATATTTAACATATGAAGTGTGGTCCGGTGAGTGTGCTCACCATGAGAACACACACCAAACAGATGTTTGTGTTCACAGAAAACACTCACTTGTGGAAGGACTTTAATCCCTCATCTCACTCAACTGCTGCTGCGCGTGTTGCTGCAGAACCTGTGAATTAGCTCAAACACCATCGTCGTGCTTGTGTTTTCAACTTTTGCTGTCACGGTTCCAGCAGAGAAGTGAGTTTGGTTTAGATTCCAGATTAGAGTGTGATTTGAGATGCTGATCTTTTTTTGGAGAATTTATGTCCTTGATTATTCTGAAGTCGCACTTGTGTCTCCACTTTCTTGTCTCTCCTTATTTCCAGGATACAAAGTGCATGACGACTCTGCATGCTGATGCACCACCACACTCTGCCTCTGGTTTATTTATCACATGAATATTCTGGCAACATTTGAGCCAAAGGAAATTTCAGATAGTAAAGAAGTCATGTTCCATAGTCAGACAAACATCAGGTATTAGTCGAACAATTCATACAATTAAAACACAAACAAATGTCAATGAACCTTCTTACCGACTCCGCCTCATCCCATTTTTGTCTTTATTGTTTACTTTTTAATTAATCGCACTGTTTCATTCTAAACGTGTCAGAATAAATACATTTTTCATCCGGGTGATATCGGCCTGGCACCCTGTTATTAATGCTGCAGAGAATTCTGCCACTGTTTGCAAATAATATCCTCAAATTGAATCATTGTTGCATGAATATATGCAAAATATTCATTTCAGGCGGCGTGAGGGTTGAGTGCTTTTAAATTGGAGAGATCATTCATGGCTTCACCTTTTCAAGCGAGATAAAGTCGTGCGCAGTAACATTACAATGTCAGCGGAGATGGGGGGGTGCCGGGTGGCAGGGGGTGGGGGTGTAGATGAAAAAGAGAGGGATGAGAGGAAGAAAAGGTAAAAATAATGACAAGGGGGGGAGCAGTAGGAGTCAATAAATACAGGGAAAGAAAACAAAGAGTTGGAAGAGGGAAAAACAACGGAATGGGAACGGTGGGAACGTGGCAATGTTCTCACACTGTAAGTGTCAGACAGCAGTAATCAGTGTTTGTTGAAAGACACGATAAACTATAATAATAGAACCTGTTCTGGTAGGAGCAGGGTGTCATTTGATGGGAGTAGCTTATGTTCTTGTGAGTCCACAGACCAAAACTAAAAGGGCAAATGTTCCCTCTTCTGATAATTCGCTAAGAGGCAGAAACAACTAGGAATAATAATAGGATCATACTTTATTTGTTTTGAGAAAATAATGAAATATGTATCAGGATCCAGACAAATGTGCTCCTAGTGACAGTGTATTCATTACTTGAATCAAACTCTTTAAGAAATTGACTAAATAAATGAACATATAAATAAAACAAATTATAATTGATAAATGAATTTAAAAAACAGACCACACAATGTTGAAAACTTATTTTTTAGAATTCCTGGATGTCACCAAAATGTAATGGGCCCTTTCCCAGGCCACGCCCCCTACACTTACACCCAATTTCATCATAATCATTTCAGTTTTTGTTGAATAATCCTGCAAATGCTTTACATTTTTAATGAGTCATTGATTAATGTCTATCTTAAGGTTTGAGATCGTGCTATATTGTCCGAGTTTCACCCAAAGATAAGGTGGCTGTAGGGTCAGAAAATATAAAAAGATGATATGGCCTTTACATAAAAAGAACAAATATCCATCTGTCATCTAAACACAATATGACGACTACGACACAGTTTGATTGATAACATATTTCTTCTTTCTCTTGATCAATACCACATTGTGTCAATAGATTGATGAGAATGAACAGAGGTTTAGTGTTTGGAGTTTGAAATGAAATGTCAGAATTCGATTTGACCTCGATATCAATTGTTGCTTCAAAATATCAGGGTCCCAAAAAAAAATCTCCTCAACCCAACGTTTTCACTCAAACTGTGACAAAAACAAGACTTGACCTCAGCGGCTTCAACATTCCGACCAAAATCAAAGCAGCCATTTTTGAACCAGTGGACCATTGGATAACCCAGTGTACCATTTGCATGTTAAGAGGTTATACCCAATACTCTCTCTGCTTTGTGCCACTGTGAGGGTCCTTTATCTATGGGGGTGGGAGGCAGGGGGGTAGGGGTGCTCTAATAACCAAAAGCAAATATTATTCTGTATCCAACCTCTGGCCCCTCTTCCTTCCCTCTTATGCAGCTGCAGATTAACAAGTATAAATGCAGCATAATCACCAGCGGAATCAAATTCCTCAGATATGAGTGCCGATGCTCTGCCCTCACCAATATTTTATGGTAATACAATAAAAATGTAAAGTTGAAAATAACGGTTCGTTTTTTGTTTTTTTTTTATGTAAAAGGTATGCTGAAGAGTAGCGGAGGGAGGCGGGGTGGTGGTTGGGGTGGATGAGGGGGGGTGCATTAGCGGTGGCGGCGGAGGGGTTCATCACATGGCCCGGGCCTCGCCGAGGGATAGGCTGTCGCTAGGAGACAGAGGCAGGGAACGGACCAGTGGCAATGATGTATTAACTGGCGAAGGTGGCTGACAGTAATCTTTGTCACTAGATGCACTGGCTGTCTAAGTCCTGTCATTTTATGCATCTCATGCAAAACAGATGTACGCGGATACTACAGGCTGAGCGAGCGAGGGAGAGAGAGAGAGGGAGGGAGAGAGAGAGAGAGTGCTCAGATCTAGGATGGAGGATGGAAAGGGGTGGAGGGGGGGAGAAAAAAATCATTATACAGCCAGGGGTTGGAAGGGCTGTCACAAAGAATTTCATTATTTTTCATCCCGTAACGAGAAGGTGGATTGTGCATATTGTAATTTTTTCCCGCCACCATAAGCCTCTAAATAATTTGGGAAGTTTCCAGGGCAGAAGTTTCTCCCTCTCCCTCTCTCTGCTCATTACCCAGAGTTCAGGGCAGAGGTGCTCAATCACCTTGGCTGAAGGAAACGCTTACACATAGAAACACGCCCAGCTACCACCACCTCCTCCTCCTCCTCCCTCCTCCATCCTGCTCCTGTCCTCCCCTCCGCTCTCTATCCATACTCCTCTACCACTCTATCTCCCGTGCCTCCTCCTCTTCTTTTTTCTTTTCCCTCTCATGCACTATTGTCCTTGGTACTCACTCGCTTCTCCCTTTATTTATCAGTCTCTCCTCTGGTTCCTTTGCCTCAGATCCCTTTCTCCTCAACAATACAGTTGGCCCCTCCCTTCTCTTTTGCCTTTTCCCTTCCTTTTCCTTCTTTCCTTTTCAATTTCCGTGTCCCCATTGCATCCCCCAACTCCTCATACTTACATCCATGCATTTTCCCTCTAGATGTGTTCATGATGTGTTCATGATGTCACATAGCGCTAACCATGACAGAAACATTTAACGTGTGTGCAAAGTGACTCTTATATGGCTGTTTTACCCATTTTGTGCGTTTTCGGTTTGGGTTTATCATCATTTCATACTGTGTTTTTTCTCTTTAAATCGTGAGAAGTGGACGGACCTGTCGCGATAAAGAGCTGAAATGTGTTCTGGCTGACAAAAAGTGATGCCTTTAAATGCAATTACACCCTTGGATTTGAAAGTAACAGAAGATTCGGCTTCAACAACACAGCCTTCACTGCTAGTCTGTCGCTGTTACGGCTGTGTCTCGCTCTGAGTGTGATCGACTAATGAGACTCAACACATTCCTGATCAAATGTGTGATGGCACCTACCAGGTCATAAAACACACCAAACATAAAGCGCAAAAGACAATTAAGAGACATATTGTGGGCATAATCTCAGGTAATCTACATACGTAAGTAAAGACACCGTGTGATATTTTTGATGGATTGATCTTCCCATATTCAATAAAAGGCCTTTATTTTGAAAGGCAAGTGGAAGCATAAGAGCCAAACACAGCCAGAAATGTGGTTTCTTATCAATAAACCTGATGTAAAGTTACAAACCAAGCATCGATCGGACAAACTCAGTGTAGATCGATACTGTCTAAACACACACACTCACTGCAAGCTGGCAGCCTACTTCATGCATGCAAAATAAAACACACTACTTATATTTTACTCTATGATTTTAAGGCTCCGTCTTTACACTGTAGCCGTACCGTGGCGGTAGCTTAATTGCACATCCATTTGCTGCAGAGAAGCACATCACATATTAACGACAGTGTACATAGCGTATGTAGATGGCGGCAGAAGGACAATATCTTTTTATCTACCTGCAATAAAACTCACCCTCTGTCCAAGCTATGAATAACACTTACTGCCAGCTCATTCCTTAACACAGGAGAGGGAGGGGGGGAAATTAAGAAAAATGGCGTGTTTTGACAGGAGGAGGAGGAGGGATTTGAACCCACACATGCTTAGTTTCTGGCCCCTGACTTGAAGTTTTTTTGACCTTCACTCTTGTGCTTCATCCTTTGCCCTGTGATGAGGTCACACACACACACACACACACACACACACACACACACACACACGCACTGTTTGGTTTTAGTTTTTTTTCTACCGCTGCTTCACTTTAGAGCAGAGAGGAGAAAGGGGGGGAGTTTTGTGAGAGGGGGGGGGATATGTGGCAGAGTGAGAAAAACTCTGTGAGGTTACAAAGGTAGAGTGAAAAAACTGCAGAAGAGGAGAGGAGGGAGCCGGAAGGGTTGGAGATAAAGGGGTGATGGAGAGAGAGAGAGAGAGGGAGAGAGAGAGAGAGAGAGAGAGAGAGAGGGAGAGGGAGAAAGAGAGATGTAAGTGGGCTCTGTGGAGGCCCCGGTCGGTGGCAGTCTGTCTCTGATTTCCATTCATTGTTAAGATGGATGAGATCCCAGCCGGACCGAGAGCAGACCGCCGCATTTCTTTTTCTTCCACTCTTTCTTTCTTTTTTTTTCTCTTTTTTTTTTGGATAGGGGGGCATTATTCAAAACAGAGCTTATTTTTGGTGGCCATTATGCATGCACACCTGATCAGCATGTCAGCCTGGCCTCCCCGCATCGCATGATGGAACGGCCCAATTTACCTCTTTCACCTGCCTTGCATAAAGGCACGCTGAGCACACCGGCAGGCACTCGCTGTACCGTACTGTACAAACACACACACACACAGGCACACGCACGCACACACACACTGGAGCGGAGTGGAGGCGGAAGGAGTTGAGTATAAGTGTGCATGATCATACACTGATGCACACCCCACACACACACACACACACACACACCTGCATACACGCGCACCTGCACACAGAGGCACACAAACTACTGTTTATTTGCAAAGTGTGTATGAAAGCGTGTACATATATGCTATATAGCCACCCGAAGTATTGCAAATCACACACGCCACACACACACACACACACACAGAGGTCTCCCACACATTCTCCTAACTGTGTCAGTTGTTACTGAGTCAAAACTGAATTCATTAGCAAGTCAGGTCTCTCTCTCTCCCTCTCTCTCTCTCTCTCTCTCTCTCTCTCTCTCTCTCTCCTTCTCTCTCTCCTTCTCTCTCGCCCCCCCGCTCTCTCCCCCTTTGCTGCCTTGACAAATCACACTGGAGCAATATTTTCAATACAGTACAACTAGAACTAAAACTATAACAAAGCGATTTAATTACACTTTAGTTTCTTTGTGCAGGCAAACGTTGATGAACCGGAGGACGTCCTCAGTCTGACCCCCAAAGCATCAGTCTGAAACTTTCCTCCTGTTCTGAGTTTCCTTTTTAATCTGGTTAGAATGCGGCTTTGCCAAATCATCCACAGCTTTTCTTCTGTATTCAAGCATTCTTCATATTAACAGCAGACGTACGAAAACAAACTGTGGATCCATTTTGTTGGTACTATTAAAATCAGCTGTTTGGGAGGAGTGAGTATTGACCACTTAAGTACCAGTCAGAGAAGCAAACAGTGTTGTGTTTAAAACAATAGAAACACTAATATGCACAATCTTAACTTTTTTCTGGTTCCGTTTGAAACTCCAAAAGCTTTTTGACTGTAATAACTGAAATATCAAGAAGTCCAGTATGAGAGCTGAAAAAACACCAAACTTCTGCTCAGTTGCTTTCGCTCCTTTGTTCAATTAGTGCACACACTTGTGCAGTTTCCACAGAAAAGAGCCAAACAGCCAAATCTCCTAATTATTATATTTTATTTTTAATAGTTTCATAGCACAATGTTCTTTATGGAAATGGACGAGTACAGTCATCATAGTCAGGCACATCAGAGTGAAACGCATCTACGTACATCTTACACAAGTTCATTCATTACTAATGCGGTGCAACTGCTACATTATTAATTTGCAGATGTGTTGTGCTGAAGGTGTTGTGAACATGTTTGGTTGTCTTCTTTGCAAATCCCTTTTATCTCAACTAGAACTGAGAGTAATAAAGAGGGCTGTGTGATGAAAGGAGAGGAGAGGAGAGGAGAGGAAAGGAAAGGAAAGGAAAGGAAAGGAAAGGAAAGGTAAGGTAAGGAAAAGCAGAAGAAAGTTAGGAAAAGGTGGGAAGGAAAGTAGAAGAAGAAGGAAACTAGAGGAGGAACAGAAAGGAGGGAAAAAGTGAGGAAGAGATAAAAAGAGGACAGAGAAAGGATGAGAGGGCAGAAGGAGAGAACGCCAGTGAACAGAGCGAACGGGACGAGAAAGAGGTCACACGGAGGGATGAGAGAGAGAGAGAGAGAGAGAGAGTGAGAGAGGCGGAGAGACGACATGATGGAGCAGAGAGAGAAATGTGGATGGAGAGAAGGAGGTGAAGAGGGAGGAAGAGAGGCAAAGGGGGCAAAAATAGGAGGATCGAGAAGAGAGGGATAAGGGCAAAAGAGAGAGATGAGAGTGGCTGGCTCCGGGGGAACGAGAAAAGAGTGTGTGTGTGTGTGTGGGAGAGAGAGAGAGAGGTGAAGTAAAGCCCAGCGGAGCCTCCTCCAGATATTTACGGCATCCGACTCCATCTCAGCCTGGCCAGCTGGGGAGAGCAGGTGGACCAAACAGGTCAGCTAATTAACACACACATACATACATACACACATACACACGCACGCACGCGCGCATACACACACACACCCACCCACACCCACACACACACACACACACACACACACACACCCTGTTTCAGCCATTGTCCTGTTTTGGCTAATGTTTGAGCGTGTTGTGGCTGCAAGGTCACTGCTCCCCTCCCATGTGTAAAAGCAGCTCGATTGTCCCTTTCAGGTGTGTTAGTTTGTGTGTGTGCGTGTGTTCATGTGTGTGTGTGTGCGTGCATGAGTGTGTGTGTGTGCGTGCACATGTTCATTAATCATAGCAGTGCTCCAGGCCAAGCCCTCTGTCCCACCCTATCACACAGTGGACCACACTCACCTCTGTGTGCAGCACCTCTTCACAAACACACACACACACACACACACACACACACGCACAAAGAGCAAGAGAAATGCACGGGAAGTGTCTGTTCTAATGCGTGAATATAAGAAAGTAAACTAAAGAAAGCTTCTCTTCTGAGTTAGTGTCTTAAGAGGATACAAAATATCGGTGTCCCCTAAGACTGAACCCTGACCTTTTCCATGGCCGACCTCAGCTCTGATTCTCCCTCTTGTAAAGCAAATAAGCGTATTGCTTTGGCATTATCCATGCGTGCGTGTTACCCAGAGGATGAACCCTTTTCCACCTCGGACGATCTCTGCGCTTCCTCTCTTTTCTCTCCCGTTCGTGCTCCACAGAACATAAACCCTTTAAACTTAATGACCCCACCATGGTCTCAATCTCACTTTACAGCATAACCTCTTTATATTTCATTTCAGCATTTACAAGTTTTGTAGAGACCCTGTTCCCTGGAATCTCAAGTTTCTGTTTTCTGATAATAATTTTCATGTCTGGAATGTTAAAGCCTGCACCGGTCATTTTAACTGTGAATAGAGGAAGATAAATAGAAGTAATAAAACCAATAACTGAAATGAATGAAGCGTTTGTAAAACACGTCGGGCTCTACATGTTAACGTTACATAGGCGAAAATGAGACAGAATCAAGATGGCGTCGCAAATGTTCCAACTAGAGCCTCAGAGGAGGTTCTTCATCTTGTTGTGATCTATCTTTAGGCTTTAAAATCTCATATTAGGGCCCCACCCTCCCCCTGTATCTCTTTCACAGGTATGGCTGTGACAGTGTGGCCAAAGGGTGCAAATCTCCCTCCCCCCCTTCCACCCCACCCCACCCAACCACCAACCCACCCACCCGCTGCCACCCTCCACCCTTGCTGACAGCTCGGGTGTCAAAGCCCGGTAATTGGTGGTGGCGTAAGGTGTAAACAGGGTGATGGCGAGGCTATAATCACACTGCTGCTGGTGTGAGTGGAAGAGAGGTAGAGGAGGATGAAGAGCTGGCATGACAGGGGTGTGAGGCCTTCACACAGTCACCTGCTCAAATGAAAACACACACACACACACACACAAGGTATATTGACACAAATAAACAGCCACAAGTTTATATGTAAATACAAACCACACAAAGAAGAAGAAGTACACACAAGTACACAAATGACCCGACTGACACATGTGAATACACTTTATTATTAATAAACATGATGGAAGGTTGAGGTTAGCAGGACAGGCATGTAAAAGACATAAAAAGCGTTATGTAACAAACACATATGCACACATTAACACTCTCACACACTTTTCACACAGGTTTCCATCTCTGTGCTACCAACATGTATGTATATTGGGATTCTGAGAAACTGTGAAGTATGACAGGAAATAGCAAAGCCTCTGTGGACCGTCCGCTTCCATTTAGATAACATTGGTGTGTGTGTCAGCGTGCGTGTGTGTGTGTGCGCGTGCGTGTGAGTGAGTGTGTGTGACATTTTTCTCACCCAGAGCATAGAGCCGCGACCCTGCATTAGTGCCAAACCAAATTACCCTCCTGCCCATCTGGTGCCCTCGGCCTAAACCACATGCACATGAATTTGCGAGGAGCGGAACACTGCTGCAAGTAACATTTATGTTGGCCAGCGAGACACACACACACACACATGCACACACACACACACACACACACACAGACCGTCAGTGACTCTGACACACTGCGACAGGCAGAAGTAGCCTCGCCTGCCCTCTCGCCTGACTCTCTGTCCCTTCGAACCCCTTGCGTCGTCTCCTTACATTTAGTTTCACTTTTCCTCTAATTTCCTCTCGTCTCTCTCTCTGTTCTCTTATTCTCCACGGTACCCCCACTCCTCCTCCTCTTCCCCTCTGCCCTTTTCTCTCCCTTTTCAATCCACTCTGTAAATGGACAGTCTGTTTAAAATGTCGACCCCGCAAGCCACGCGACATCGCCATCCACGCTGTGGCAACTCTGAGCTTTGTTGAACAATTTGAGGAGGTTTTGCTTAATATTGCTATTATTTTATATATACACAAAGTAACACCATTAAGTATTGTACAAAGTAATCCTGTGCTATTACATAATGCCATATCGAATTATATAATATTCGTTGCAGTTTTATTGGTTTTTGTCTCCTCATTTTCAGCCTAAAATCCAATCCGTCCACTGTCTCAAATCTCAAACTCAATCCCGTCGTATCTCTTTTCAGCATCCTCCACTCCTCCGCTCTCCTGTTTCTTTCCTCCTCCTCCTCCTCCTATCGTCAACTTCTTCTCGGCCTCCTCCTCTTTCGTCTCACTTTCCCTTACTTCCTTCCTCACCTCCTTTTATTTGAAAAAAACAAAACAAAACAAACTCTCTGCCCCTTTTTTCCCTCCAAGTCTCTAATTTCCCGGCGCTGCTCCTCTTTCTTCTCACTTTTCCACTTTTCTCTCCTCCCGCCCCTCTCGTCTTTATCTTTCACCTCCTTCTTTTCTTCTTCCTCCCAAATCTCCTCATATTTTCTCATCTGTCTACTCTTTCGGCCCGCCCGCCCGTCCCCCCTCCCTTCTCTGCTCTCTTTATCCTCGTGCCATTTCGTGTCGCCGCCGCTCCTGAACTCACCGTGGCTCCTCCCCCCGTTACTCGCAGAAAGCTCCAGCATGTGGCTCCTCGCTGGGACTGTACGGGGCGACTTCACAGCTAACCCAGATGGACCATCTCCGCTCTGCAAGAGACTTGAAAATCAACCAAACATAGAAGCGTGTTAGTGTCATGGGAAATGGCGTCGCTCGCCCCCTTTAGCAGCCCGTATACTGTATAATTCAACACACCGTGCCCTCCCTCTGTTTCCTGACCTTTTCCGATGAGCTTCGCGCTACCGAAGAGAGCTTGTTCGTCGATGTCGGAGGGACAAACTCATTTTGTTTCATTCAAAATACCTCTTTGGTTCTTTCTTCTGGGGCTGCTCCTGAACTTTGACCTTTCCTTCATGTCTTTCAGCTGTCTTTCCTCATCTGTCCTGTACTATAAGCGCTGGAGGTGGTTTCTCACTGATTTAAAGTGTCTCGGTCACATAATGAAACGCAGCACTTGGCTTCTAAAGTAACACTGGTGCAGAGCTGAAACTTCCAATACACAGATCTCATCTTCCTCTATGATAACAAACAGACAGTAATTATCATTCAATCGCTCCTTTCTTTGGCTTCTCCTCTCCTTTTTTGTGATTTCAATCCAAATCCCTCCTTAAACAGCTTTTCCTAAGTGTAATGCAGTAAGTTAAAAGATGATATTAGTGTGTGAATACAGCTGTTTCCATTATGAACAGTTAAAGCCAATTACTGTAATATCTCCATGTTCCATCTGGCAAACTCAACTCCAAAAAATTCAAATCAGAGCAATGAGTTTGGTGAGTTCAGATAGCACCACAGGCGGATAGCTCGATTTTTGAACTGGTGAGCCAAGATTATGACTATGGAACGTCATCTTAAAACAAAAAGCCTCTTATGGAAGCCGTGCATAGATTAGACAGAGAGCTGCATAGATAAATGTGTGGCCCCCAGCCTGTATGAAGTCGTCCCTGACACCCGGAGGCCTCATCATCCACCATGATCCAGACTCTGATGCATGGACCCAAGCTCGGGCCCCCGCGTCAATAAATCCATCCCTCCTCCTCTGACTCCCGCTTCATTCTTCTTTTTCTCTCTCTCTCTCCCTCCCTCCTGTGACCGGGGAGGTGAGAGGTGGCCTGAAAAAGAGGAATGAACTCAGAGACAGTCTATCACGGCAAGGTCGTAGCCGCCTGTGTGTGTGTGTGTGTGTGTGTGTGTGTGTGTGTGTGTGTGAGCGCAAGTCTGGGACGAGAGGAAGAGGACGTGAGCGATGTGGAGGACGAGATAAAAATGTTAGAAGTAAAGACAAAGGTGCAGATAGATAGATAGATAGATAGATAGATAGATAGATAGATAGATAGATAGATAGATAGATAGATAGATAGATAGCCTACTTCTTTGTCTGTATACTTTGTGAGAGGACCCACTGCCTGGGAGGCGTAGCTCAGGGCCAAATATGTTCCTCTGCTGCCCATGTAGTGTTGGTGTGAGGGCATGTACATCAGATGAGTGTGTGATGTGTTTCTGTCAGTTCAGCACATTCTCTCTTATCTGAGTTATGACAGCTGGGCAGTGAGAGTCGCTGATTCTGCATGATTTCGATGACTTAAGTCCAACAATAACGGCAGCGTAAGGGCGACTTAATTTCCTAAAGACAAGAGAGAGGACACGTCCCCCCCTCCCTCCCTCCTTTCCTCCCTCCCTCCCTCCATCCTCAGGTGTGAAATTACACCCTGGAGCTTGTCCATCATGGAGAGCAGGGAGTCTGGGAATCTTGGCAGTCCCTGAGATGGTTACAGGGAATCTTGAGGAGGCGAAATGAGGAATATCGTAATTTCATTATCATCAAATTCACAGGATATTATTCCAATTACACAATGTTTACGAATGATTTATGTAATCACATGCTTCACTGTCTCTACTGCCTTCTCACACAAGCACTGCGCAGTTCTACAGCTCGCTACTGAATCTGATATTCTTGGATAATATAAAAGTCTGTCGAGTTGTGTGTTTGTAACATAACTTGTGTTTTTGGGGGTTTGCAATTTTTTCAGGGTTGGATATGAAAACATTGGAGACCCTCACTGCATAATCATCTGCTGTATAAGCTCAAATCTGAAACCACACCTCAAACCAAATGAAAAAGCAGTGTCAAGCAAAGACTGCATACACACACACACACGCACACACACAGACACATACTGGGCATAAGGACGGGGGCTTAGTCAACTTCTGCGAGTCGTCCTGCCTTAACTTGGGCTCCAGGCCGGGTCTTAATATTCCGGCGGAGTGGCAGAGCCGTTCTTCTGCACGACCAATCCCATCGTCAAGTCAAATTTGCATTAGCAAATGGGAAAGCAGCGACGGCCTATTTGTTAATCTGATCTTTGTTTACCCAACACTCTTGTAATCCACTTTTAATTAAATAGCCGCCCAAATATGTGCGAGCAGCAGTTTGACTTTGTCTGTGCCCACACAGCCAGACTGAAACAGAGAGGAGAGAGAGAGAGTGAGAGAAAGAGAGAGAGAGATGGAGGGAGAGAGAGAGAGACATTTTTTGCTGCACTCCTTGCTGAACTTGTTTGAAAGAAGCCACAGACAACACACACCTTTTTTTATTACATGCGTAGAAACTTGAAATTGCACAATGCGTTTTCTGAAACACTTCCAGTGGGCGTGCAAACAACTTCACGCACACACACACACTCACACACACTCACGCACACACATTGAAATCTAAGCTGCACCTATACACTACACACAACACATCAGGGGTTTATTCAGGTCACTTCTGGAGATGCAGCTTATCCTATTGTCTGGTCAAATATCTAATTCTAACTTCACAATAGATTTGTATATCCTATCTGTCATAAACCACAGGCTGTGTAGTTTGAATAAATCAAATATCACTCACACGCACACACGCACGCACACACACACACACACACACACACGCGCACACACACACACACACACACACACACACACACACACACGAGCAAACACACGCTCAAAGCACGTGATGCCCATTCCACACACACACATACACACACACACACACACACACACACACACACACACACACACACACACTTACACACTCACTTACACGTCCACACTCACACACAATATGGCTGCATAATGTCCTTTATCTATTTATAGTTAATGCCATCCTCGGCCTGATAATGCAAGCAGATACCAGGTAGGCAATTACATCTTCCCGATTCCCTCTGCAATAAAAATGCACTAGTAATAGAAAAAAAGGAGGTAAATAACACAGCGGCGTGAATAAAGCTGGCCCGGCTCGCAACACACATCCCCAATAATTCAGCTGGCACTGACACAAGCCGCATTGTCATTCATACGTGCCTCCTCTGCTGTTTTTACATGTGAGGAAGAGGAACTGGCGGAGACATTGTGTCTATCTGGGTATTAGAGGTGACATCACATTATCCTCAGCGGCAACGGAGATCTAAATAACAAACTTCTAGCAGAAATGGTGGATATTTTTGTGCCTTTGTTGTTTGTGTGTTTTTGCGCGGCTACTGCTGATGTACGTTTTGTGTAAGCGTGTGCATCTGTGTGTGTCTGTGTGTTTGAGGATATGAGCACGTGGAGTTTGTGTTGTAACTCAAATGGACAAAAGCTACATTGTTGTTCCAAGGTGTTGCAGATGATGGAGGGCAAAGTCCATTAACTGGAATTTGTATGTTTTTTTCATGTTGTGGATCCATAATCCAGAGCTGAAATGTTCCATGTGACAGTATTGAACCTGTCCAGCACAACAGAGACGTGTCAGTGGAAGTAAGCATCCACCATTTTTAACCACTGGGTCAACACGACAGGATTTGGTAGCGGTTTGTATCGTTGATGCAACTTTAGAGACGATAACAACAAATGTTTCACACCGACACTTTGTTATGACTTTGTTATCCCACGATTGTACTTCAATCTGAGTTTGTCACGATTGCTCACGTGTTTTTTTCCCACTTCATCACTTTCAAGGCAGCCAAGCGAGTGTATTCCTTTGAATTCCACGTGTAATGGAAATCAATCAATCTGGGTCATGTACTACACGTTATCCTGATATAATACCACCTCACTTATGCCATGGACACAACATGAAGGAATACTTTGGAAATATTAAATGTCTGGTTGAACTCAGGTATAGATGCTTAAATGTACAAAGAAAAACATTTGACTACATGTTTACCATTCAAACTAAATAATTATGTAACAATTTCAGCAGGAATCCGTCCAATATCTCCGCTTTCCTCCCATTTTCCACTTTTGTTTTTGTTAGTTTTGTTTCATAAAGATGTCCCCTCTGCTTTCTACACAAACAGGGACCTTATAGATCAACAAGATTTGTGTCTGGAGTTAAAAGTCATCAAGAATGTCTGTTGTGTAGGTGCCTGATTTTCAGTATTTTTTCATTACGTTTGTGTATTTATGCAGCATTGTATTGCATTACATTGCCTTATTGCATTTTTTTTTTTTACAACAAGAATCTGTAGCCGGTTCCACTTGGGATTGGATTTTTAAATGAGAGCGCAGTTGTTTAAGGCTTTGTTCACGCGTGACTTCAACCCAGTGGAAATACCTTCACCCTTCACTGTAAACACAAACTGAGTCTAAGAAGTATTTATTTCAGCCGGACCATGAATATTCATTGATGGTTCACTTTTCTCATAATGCCGCAGTCATAAAAGAGGAGCAGACTAACACAGCCGTCTTCCCAGGGAGAGAGTATTAAGGGGAGATTTAATAGAGGCGTGAGTATGGACGGACTCATTATTTTTCTATTAGCCCTGTCGCTGCATGCTCTTCGCCAGCAGGGTTATACGGACTTCTATTGGGTTAGCGCTCACACACACACACATAGCTCACACACACTCTCACATTCACAAACACTGCTAATATAGGCTAATTTAGTAGCCAGTACTGCCCAGCAATAATGGCTCAAGAAAATGAGTGTCCTCTTTGGGACTTGATTTACGAGACTGGTAAAGCTGTTATTTTGCACTTACGGGCGCTTGTGTATGTGTGTGTGTGTGTGTGTTTTGTGTTATAAAGAATGTTGTTAGAGATTAAAAAGGAAAAACTATATTTCTGATATGAGAATGTGTTAACTCAAGATGCTGATTTTGCGTTTACCTAATCCATGACTTCTTCAGATGTATTATTTTGCGCAGAAACACACAAAGCACAGGCTGTTCTTTCTTCTCTTGTGTAAAACCTCTGGATTAATGCACAGCTCTCTTTACTGTAAGCATTCCAATGCACCAATATACAGATACATTACCGAGCACTTACATCTTCAAGCTCACACTATAAATTCCCTCTTATAGATCCCGACTGCAGTTCTATTGCCGCCCTAATTGAATCATAAATACATGTATATGTATATTACCCATTAATAAATAAAGACACCATTTTTTATTAATGAAGTGGAAAATGTGGTATGGTGAGACATCAATCATTTAGCATAAAAACTGTGTGTATTAGTGGGGCGGGTGATACGGTGCAAGGAGTTAAAATTAGACCCGTTAAATAGGGAGAGCTCTGTGCATTAGTGTGAGTTTTTACATAAGCAATTATGAAAGCCTTCAGTGTTAATTTATGTGTGATCAGTGAACATGAAGGGGGGGGGGGTCATGTAAGCGGGCGAAATAAATAGATGGAAATGGAGTAAAAAAGGAAAAAGGGACAGAGGATTTAGATATAAAAAGGGAAGCAAATAGATGGAGAGAGGGGCGGCGTAAGGGATACATTAGTGAGGACGGGGAGATGTGGGAACATTGTGTGAACAACAGGCATATTAATGAGGCAATATGAATCACACTGATTACTGCACCAATTAAGGATCGGTTGTCATCCAGCATGTGGCAGAAGGAGGGATGAAGGAAGAGGAAAGAGGGGAGACCAGGCTCGTCAAAGGAACGGCTGTGTGTTTTATTGGATTGGCAGGTTTCTCTAAAAGCAAATCCCCTCCTTTTTATCCCCTGTTATTTTTATTTATTGTTTATTCTAATCTGTTAGAATAATGACAAATGATTGCTGTGCTGAAAAGTAAACCTTTGATTTAGGGGTCAGTGTGATCTAAGATGAGTCTCACACACACACGTATGATGTCTGGTGTGATGTCTCCTTTACTCCGTTAACTTGATCAGTGGTAGTAATGTGGCACAATGCTGCAGAAAGCTTCTAGGAGCCAAACTGTGAGGCCATTTATCACTTTAATGTTGTAAAAGCTGCATGTTAAAAGTGTTAAATTATATTTTGTGCCTCTAAAAGCTTAAAACAAACTCGTACAGGGAAGAGAATGAAGGGAGATCAATGATTGCTCAGTTGTAGTTTCTTCCATTATAACGTGGACAGGAAATTTGCTGTGTGTGTGTGTGGGGGGGTGACCTGCAGATGTTCCTCAGCTGTGCAATACACTGGTCAAGGCCTTGAAGGGGTCAGCTGCAGTCGAGGCTACCCCCTTCCTGCCCATATAGACACGCAGGCACGCACACACACGCGTATGGTCATGAGTGTGTGTGTGTGTTTGCGTAGGCCCTAAGCAGGATGTGTGCAGTAATCTAATTAGGCAGTAACTTGGCTTGCCATGACCTTGCTAACCGTAGCCAGACCCTGCCTGGCCCTAGATCACACAGAGAGTCCCCTGTCTGGGCGAAACAAACACACCCAGACCAAGACTCACACTCACACACACACACACGCACACACTTAACAAAGGACAGAGGAAAAAGAGTGTGATGTAGAGAGAATAGCATCAATTACCGGAATCTCAAACCCTGGCAGCATCAGTGTGTTTGTTTCTTTACACCGTGTCGTGAATCCTCCAAATTATTCCTTTTCATTTTGTGCATTTCAGATTACACACACACACACACGCAGGCACGCACGCACGCACGCACGCACGCATAAACACACACAGAATGTATTTCTTTACTGGTTGTATTAATTAAACGTACATGTTTAAAATATACATATGGAGAGGACAAACCTCACCATTTTTGGTCATCTCAACAACAAGTGGATCAGTTGGAGGCTGTGCGTGTGTGATTGTATGTGTGTGTGTGTGTGTTCGTGCGTGTGTGTGTCCTGTTTCTCCAGGGCAGATAAAGTAAGGGACACAGCTGTGTAAGAACACCACTGGGACTCTGTATAACCTGGGGTCTAACTGGCCTACACACACACACACACACACACACCCACACACACCCTCTTGTGAGGATGTGTGGTATACAGCCGAGCCTTGGGGTCAGAACTCACTGGCCTTAAATTACATTTCTCAACATGACAGAAACAGAAGTAGAGTGGAATTATTGTTTCACTTTGGATGTGGCCTCGGTGTTAAGGCGCCCGTGGCCGTGCGTCCCCTGTATTCTCTCTCTCTCACACATACACACACACACACACATGCACATCCTGACAAAACACCCAGAAATTCTCCATTAGAACACAATGAAAAAGTTGAGTGCTATAATTTCACTCGTTTCCACTGTCTGCTCACAAAAAAATCTTTCTTTTGAATCAATTTGCATACTTTGATAATAGTCCAGAATACAACAATAGCCTTTTCTAAACCACATTCTAATTTGGCTCGTTAACATGAGCAATTTACACCCAAATTGAATTCAAACATTCCCCTTCGCTGCTATTTGTCGAAGTATAATTGAAGATATCCCAGTTTACGCCGTCACACCTATAAACGCATAAATGAAATGGTTGTGTGGATTTTGTGGAGCTTCTTTTCTGCCAGTGTGAGTCACTCTGCACTCTAACGCCACTGTGCACTTCCACAAACCCCGTAGTGTATTGCAGAAGTGTATTATTTAATTGAAAGTTAATAAACTAAATAAATCCAACTCCTGTAATAACACGCTGGTCATTAATTGTCGCCTTACTGCACCATTTTTTTCCTCGTACTCGGAGTTTCTTACTTGGGTAGTTTTCATTACAGTGTCCTCAAGGCTTATGGCTCCAAATATATTTTTACAGCCATCTGTGCCAGTTGGCTATTCTTAATCGCTGCACCGAGTGTGTGTGTGTGTGTGTGTGTGTGTGTGTGTGTGTGTGTGTGTGTCTGTGTGTGTGTGTGTGTGTGTGTGTTTGTGTGTGTGTGTGTTTGTGTCTGCATGTGTATGTGTCTGCATGTGTATGTGTGATTATACCAACCCTACATACTGCAATGGATAAAGAGAGTCATCAGCAACACTTGGCTCAGGCGCTGTGCCTCTGCGGTATACGCCGCCATGCCAACATAAATGGCAACCGAGGAGTCTAAATGTCACTCACGCACACACACACACATGCAGAGACACACATGCAGAGTTTTGAGGGATAAGTCTTCATGCAGTAGCATTGGCTTCTTGGCACAGACTGGTAGCCAGACTGGTATGTGGTCTGGGGTAAGTGGGCAGGCGTTGGCTGGGCTGACAGAGTACCAGACGTGACATACTGCACTCTATCCCCTCCTCTTCTGACTGTTGTTCTGTCTCTGAGCTGTGCAATCGTCTCTGTCCACACACTCCTCTCAGAAGCGCTTCACAAGCAGAGTACAAAGCAAAGTAAGGAACCGAAACGCAGATAATCGAAAGAAACCGCACAAATAGCACACAGATTAACGTGGTAATCCTTAATATCCCAGTGTAAACGAATTTCTGTGTAATATCCTAGCGAAGACGTATGGTTTAGAGGAAGTTGTGTGTTTTTTGGTTCAGTTTTCTTTTGGCTGGTTTGTTGATAAGTGTGGTGATAAAAGAGATCATCATCACTAAACTATATCACTATAATACAATTATAAATCACACTTGTAACATTTTACAAAGGATGATGACTGAGTACATCTATTATCTCTACTTATCTACTTATTATTGTGGTGTTTGTACACAAGCAAAATCAATACAAAATGAAACTTGTCCTCCCTTTCTTTCCGACTTCCATTCCGTTTTACGTCTGGCTTCCTCTTCCATTTATTCTCCCCGTGCTCCCCAAATTTTGTGCTCCGTCTCTTCCCCCCTCTCTGTCTGTCTCTAGTCATCCCTTGTAGCCCTCTGTCATCCACTGGCCAAGCTGGGAGCCGCGCCAGGCTGGCTGTGCCTGGCATCCTGCGTGGCATACCAGGCCGGGCTTGAATGGAGAGGCAGAGAGGACCTCGGCTAAACTGGCACAGGCATCACAGGGTGCCTAATGGCCCCCTTATGCCAAAGACTATACCCCTTTAATATAGCTAATTAATGTGAAAGAGACAAGAGAGAGAGAGAAAGGGAGACGATAAAACAGAGAAAGCCTCTGTGATCAACAATTCTTGGACCTCTGAATCACACTTTTTCCATCCAAGTCAGCAGAGTTGGCCATGCAGTATACAGTATGTATTATGTTGGTTACTGTATATCAATGCACCCGTCCTTCCCTTCAAAAATCCCTAATCCTGCACTCTTTCCTGTTCAAGTCTGGGAAAAAATACACTGTTAGCGTCCAATGGCCTTTGAGTGGATTAAATAGAAGAACTGGCAATACTTACTGCACCTGCACTCAGCCAAATGCTCTAATATTTCTCATTTCAGCTGGTTTAGCGTTAGTGGATGGTGATTATTCCTCCTAAAATGGAATCAGGGAATCAGGGTCGGACGCTGATCTAAGATAATTCAGTTTCCCACTGATATTCAGAAGGTGTGAAAATATCTGTAATATTTTGATATTATACACATTTTCCCAGTATTAAAAAAGTTAGAACACGGCTATCACGTGTTACACACTGGGCCATGTGCAGCCGGCGACGACTTTCATCAGGGATCATTGCAGTGGCAGCCATACGTTTGCTAATGTAATACCAAGTAAAACTTTCTTAATCTCATCAAATTTCATCTTTAATATTGGTCTTTAATCATTTTTATCCTGTCTTAGAATTAGTGCTTTCATTCAGTAGTGTGTTAAAATTCCCTTTTGCCAGCTGCTATGTCTTGTTGCTTCTGATTGGCTGAGCTGATGGAGAAGGTACAGAAGGCCACTGAAGTTGAAAATTGGCTTTTGGGCGTAAATGTGAAATACTGATTGAGACAAAGCTTCCAGATATAATGTTTAATTCTATTTCAATTTTTTTGTGTCAAATCCCTGAGCCCACCACTTTCAAGATGTACGTGTGAACGTATGTTTCCGTCTGTGTGTGTGTGTGTGTGTGTGTGTGTGTTTGTGTGTGTGTGTGTGTGTGTGTGTGTGTTTGGAGGTTGATGGTGATGATCTAGGTGCAATTCTACAGGACAAAAGGCAGATCGGGCAGTTGGGAGACACATTGCAAGAAGAAAGCAGCAACTCATCCTGCTTTCCACATTTTGTTTTAAATCAGAGGATATAATGTTTTACCTTTGATACTATTATCAGTACCAAAGTCAGTAGTCAAAGGTCAACATTAATACCATCACCCTGAACTTTGACCTTATGTCCTGACTTGCCATGATGATGATGACAAGACTAGACAGCTGAATTTGTATATTAAAAAAAAATAGAAAAGGTGTTAAGCCCTTATTTCCTAACAGCACGTGCCTCAGTGTCTGGCTCTAAAGCAGGATCTGCAGCGGAGGGGATTTCAAGAGGGATTTCTTGATTGCTTTATTTGTTTTCATTGCTCCAAATGGTCAGCATCTGCCAGTCTGGGAAAGCAAAAAAAGTTGTTGGAGACTTCTGACCATGTTTTCAGAGAGTGGTTCATCCAAGAGTTAGAAAGACAAACAGTGTTAGTGATTAATGAGAGGCGGGAGGGGGCACTGCGACTGAGAAAGAGTCCAAGTTAATTATCGTGCCATAAGTGCTGCTTTCAACTTTACACACACAAGTGTACTCGCGCTCTATGCGAACGTGTGTGTTTGTGTTTGTGTGTGGTGTGTGTGTGTGTGTCTGATATGATTCGCCTGGCAATGCGTAGCACCGGCTTGGAAAGTACACTGTAAAAATGTCAATCAGTCAAATAGTCTCAGTCTTGGGTGTTTGTATGTTGACGTACAATTCAGATTAACATGCCTATAGAAGAGGAAACTACATTCAATAAGGAGGAAAACAGATTGTCTTTTTAGTGTGAGAACAGAGAAAAATATTGAACTTGATACACAACCTCCCAGATGGATATTTCCGTGCTGTAGCAGAGGATGCACTGCTAGTTCTGTAGTATCGTAGGTGGTGTGTGGAAGGAGGAAGCTTTGGTTTTGGAAATAACTGTAAGGAGGTGTGGACATGGTAGAAGCCTCCCAGTGGAACCAGCCTGGGACGCCGTCCAGCTACTCCTTAGCAATGGAAACTGGGTTTAAGACCAGGTTGGAACTTAGCAGAGGATAAAATGACATTTTGAACATGAGCCTAACTGTTTGGCACTGCATCTGTCGAATCAGTCAAAATGGTTTTTACACGGATTTTCTTTAGAGATTTTGACACGCTTTGATTCTTTTGACCTCAAGATGTCAGATTGTTACAAAGGAAACCCCACCATATTAATAACTCGCTCTTGACCGAGCCCAAGACACAAGACTGTAGACCTGCAGTTTGTCCCTGGACACTAGTTGTGCCATAATGGGAAGCTTTGACATTAGCAGGGTGGTGGTGATATTGAAAATACAAATGTGCTCTCCTCTTGGCTGGCCCCTGTTGCTTCTGGTTTTTATCCTTTCCTTTCTTTTTTTTCATATATTATTACAACAAATCAATAGACCCACAAGTATCATTTATCAAATATGTGTTCATTGTCTTTTGTCTTAAATTACATGTAATTATACGTGACCCCTGTCTTGCAGCAGAGAAAGACACCTTGACATGTTTTTTTCTTCTTGTGAAATCATTCATACGGCAACAGCTTTGATATCATTACTTTGAGTGCACACTCAAGAAGACCTGCTGATTTCACAATGTGTGTGTGTGTGTGTGTGTGTGTGTGTGTGTGTGTGTGTGTGTGTGTGTGTGTGTGTGTGCGTGTGTGCTCGCGCGTGCATTCACATCTCCTTTTTTTTTTTTACTTTCCTTTCACTTCATTTGAAGATAAATATCTTGATTTGGTGTGTGTGTGTGTGTTGGAAATGTCCTTAATACTCAGCAGGGATCCTTTCCATTAAAGTTGGCGAGTGGTTTCTGTGGCGCTCTTGTTCACCCTGTGCTCATTTGGCTCTTGATCTCAACGTGCAATGAACACTTGCACCACATTAAACAGGCAACCCGAGCCCCCGCTGCCAAGCGTGCAGAGATGACTGGGTAAAAAAATAAAAATCAAAAAATTAAAAACACAAATTCTCCAGGGCCACTATTTAAGGAGACGACAGTGAGTTTTCTCTGCTTTGTACAAAATTAGAACATGGATAAAAGGAAAACGTTCTGTTTAAGTGAATGTACAGTATATGATATATGAACTGAATACTGAACACTGAATATCATTTTAATAATTATTAAATTGAACACAGATTTTAATGGTATAAATGAAATATATTTAGTAGAAATAAAGGTTAAAGTTATGGCCAAATTTCTTAAAGGTTCAAAAGAGAGTATTTGAAAAGTGAAGACTTAACTAGTTATTGTAAAAAGAAAATAATGAAATTAAAAATGACATTAAAAGACAATTTTAATTGATTTTATTTTATAGTTAAGACTGAGAAGAATTCTGTCTCTGATCAGTGCAACATGCCGGTTGTACTCTTTATATTTGAATCTGTGCCCCGTACACCCAATTAGTATCAGCTTACATGTTGTTCTGTTTGCCAGTCAGTTGCTGCCAGTTGACGTACCTATTTTCAACCTGACAAGCCCCTACATTTTACCCTGGGGCAGCGTTGTTTTGTGCGATTGTCGTCTGAGCTCCTGGCTGTGATTCAGCCTCTGTGGAGGTGGTCAGTTACAGACCTGACACGTGTACACGTTGGTGTTTGCCAGAAGTCATCCGCATGCATTTGAAGGTGAAGTGACAGTCTTCTCTTTGAGGTGATGTCAGCTTACCTCAGGCAGAATAGGTTTGGACATACCAAGTTGTTGATTGTGTGTGTGTATGTGTGTGTGTGTGTGTGTTTGTGTGTGTGTGTGTGAGGGAGAGAGAAACAAGGGAAAGCCTGTGTATATGTGTGTTCTTTGCTCGCCTCTTACTTGTCATTGCGCCGATGCGATAGGAATCACACGCTAGCTTTTGAGTGCATATGGTTTCATATTTGTGTGTGGGTGTATACAGTACGCGCTCCCTCGTCATGATTATCCCGAGCTTGTATGTCAATGTGTGTGTGTTATAGGTGTGTTGACACGGCTCGCTGTCATAGGCGATTTGAGGCCAGTTCAGTCACTGTCACGGCCGAGGCCAACTGGGTTGCAGGGCGTCCGTGTTTATCAGCTCTGTTAGATCCTGTCATCCACCAGGCTCAGAGCAGAGCACAGGGGGACTGATCATCTGCTCCAGCAGGTAAAGAACATTGAAGTGACAGGAAAGGACCTCCGAACACGCACACACACATTCACACCCATACACAAAGAGATATCTTGCCCGTAAATATGGTCATACCTGACAATCCTGCAAAAAGAGGCCATCGTGTTTCCAAATATATCATTACAATTGGGAACTTTCCCCTGCTTGGGTACAAATTGTCCCGGATTACCTTTAAGAGACAAACAGGAACAGCACTCGCATGCAGACATACACACAACTATTCAAGACAAGTCCTGCTGTGCCAGAGTCCACCGCATCGCCCACAGGAATGCACACACTCCACTATAAAGGTATGCTGGCACACCTCCTTGTCCAGAAGAATCAAAATATTCCAAGCATACTTTTGCTGTTGGAGTGACCATTCAGATACTTAATAAGCTAACCTAAAAAGCAGCCCTCGACTGCTCACGTGTAAGATTCTGCGTCTCCTGGCGACATAACATAGATTAGAGAGTAAAGCTCTGTTCTGGCCTACTCAGGGCTGATTGAGTCGGAAACTTTTCAGTAATAAACACCACATGTATACATCATAGAAATCCAAGCACCAGATTTCAAATAAGTGTTTCTAATACCTTCTGGAATATCAAATGGGAACACTTTAGCCTGTGTCAACCTGTCAGCAAGGACCCATTCCCCTTGCCTCTCCTTTCTTTGTTTCATGCTTTCTTTCTTTGCCAAATGTGAAATGGAGTTAAAGGATAAATCGCTGATGACAGGTTTTTGAAGACTCTGGCACTCTGGTGAACTTCAGATCACAGCGGGATCGATATGCATACATGTGTACCAGTTTAACTTCTTTCCATGGTCTTTAGTGACTGGTAGATATCTTCTTAAGTTGTATATTTCAGTACCTCAAATAGAGTTGACCTTTGCTGCAAATTACTGTAAGATGTACTAAAACTGAACTAACTATGAGTTCAAATGAAAGTAAACAAACTTCCATGGTGTAAGCACAATAAAACAATTTGAGGTGTCACAGTTTAGACAGGAGGGCAATCTGAGAGCCCATACCTCCAGCAAGGCCAAGTAGTCCCGCAGTCATGGCTTGGTCTCTTAATTAGGAATTTAACAGGTAATTGACAAGATTTAACTGTGGTTGTTATAGCACCACCAGCAGGTTGATTGGGGCTTTCTTTAAGTAAATTTGGAGTTTTGATGAATGAACCACACCCACCAATTATAGCAAAATGGTAAGGAAATTCTACAGTGGACGATGGGGGGATGTGGAGGAGGTAGAAATTATGAAGGAAATGCTATTCAACCCCCCTTCATCTCTCATTGGCACCTTGTAATCTTTCATATATCAGCCAGTATTGGTAGTTGGTCCAGTTTCCTCCCCGTCTTTCTGCAGTAAGGAAATGTGGAGCACTTGTAGACCTTTAATTTGTTTGCTTTGTTTGGAATGAGAGACTACATTGTTACAGTGTTGCATTTGCCCCTTGGTTTGGTTGGTGCAGCAAAATATATCAACAAAAGCCATGTGAGAATGCCTGCTTGGAGCCGACTTAATTGGGATACATTCCTAAGACGCAGTCGTCATTTAATGGTTTGGTAAGCATCTGGAAACCGACATATTACCGCCTTCGGTAGGGTTACACATATACAGAACATGTGGGCTTACGATAACCCTGAGTCAGGTAAGCTTGATAAGTTACGACCTTTTCATAGCAGCCGTTTGGATCTGGGTGGACAAGGAGCCTCTGGTGATGCTGCGTGGACCAATATGAAGATCAGAGATTAGTGGCACACTCACAATTGCTCACGGTGCTAAGTGTCTGGTTTGATTTGATAAGATGTCATGGTCTGGTCATAGATCAATCACCATACAAACAGATGTTGGTTCAGATGTACAGTAGTTTGGATCATTACATATTTATTTATCACTCTTTGAGTGTCTCCAAGACTAGTTTGGTTTATGATTTATCAGTAAATTGCTTAAATTGATCCAAACCATCCAAAACCATCCACCTCAAAGTTTGACCCCTTTCTCAACATGGTCTCTGTGTGTTGGCTGTGTACAGACTTGGCCAAATGGGGAAAAGAACATTTGTCTGATTTAATTCAGATAAACCATGGTTAGAATGTTTTTTCAGTTCCTCTTTTATTTTGAAAGGATTTAAATAATGGGTGAACATGGAGTCCCTGCACTTAAATGATCCAGTATATTGGACATTGCAGCGCAAACTTGTCAAACAGTGGCAGATGTTTCAGAAAATAAAAAGATTATTTTTCCAGATTGTGTCAACAGAAGTTAAAAATGCCGGGACAATTAGTCTATGAGCTAATACGCAGGTTCTGCAGTTACACGTGCAGCGGTAGTTGAGGGAGATAGGGATTAAAGCTGCTCCACAAGTGAGTGTTTTCTGTTAAAACAAACATCTGTTCAATGTTTTCTCCTTCTGAGCTCACCCAGCGGACAAAATTACCCAGGAAAAACATGCCCATCAAATAGGTTTTTTGGTCTCTCTTAGTAGCAGGATTGTATTATTTTGTTTCTCATGACAGTCGACACACAATTCCGCTGTTGGCCTTCGAAAAACCATATCAGTCCAACCTTATATTTGAAAGTAGTATGCTAATAATTTAATTTGGGTATAGAGAAACTAAAGTAAAGACATATAAAGGGAAGAAATTGAGTGAGAGGGGTCAAGAGAAGGAAATGTTCATCTACGAACGGACGCAGAAGGGTGCAGGTTAGAGATGAGGGAGTGAATGGAGAAACGTAGAAGGATGTGTTTGGCTCTCGAGTGGAGGTCACGATAATGACTGTGGACAGGTCCAGAGGAGTGTGCCGAGAAGCTGTGAGTTCCACCGCTAATAGGATTAAGAAGGATGGGATTCCCCCTGGAGGACTGGACACACACCAGAGAGAGATGGAAGGAGAGACGTCTCTGCCTTGCCCGGCATACACCCGCAGGACTGGGTTTAAATATGTGTGTATGTGTGTGTGTGTCCGTGTGTGTGTCCGTACTTCAATCAGAATAAGGATACAAAGACCCTAAATGTCCACACAAGGATGGGAAATTGAAGACAATCCTCCAAATTGAGGACATTTTGCTGGTCATTGCTGCTCTAAACAGCTAATGTTGTGTTGCATTTAGTGCATTAGTTATATTTTTAGGGAAAGTTTCCATTAATCCATAATGAAAAGTAAACAGAGATACTGGAACAAATCTTTTGCTATCCCTAACCTGATTCTATAGCAAATACTTACCTACGTCCATGGACAGAATTCTACAATGGGATTGCCATGATGTGTACAGACGCACAATCATTCAAATTAGTCTTGAATTATGGTACCTGCATGATGTCTGAAATATCTATTTATTGCTTTAATCAGAGTGTAATCAATGTTCAATTTCCACTGACTGAAATGGAATATAGTTTGTGCCACTTCCCACCAGTATATTATTTCTATACTTTTTAAAGTTTGTTTCATTTTCATGCTCTATTTAATAACTTTTGATCTTTAGTTTAAGAGATTGTACAAATTGTTCTCACTTTTGTGATAATGCTCCCATTGAGTGCCTGATGAGATTTACCATAAGCGATTATTTTCGATTTCTCATCACTTCACTTCTAAGTAGGACCATTTTCCCCAAAGACTCCTGTTTTCTGTACCATTTATCCACAAGCCATATTAAATCCAACCCAAATAAACTTGAACTTAACTCCCGATGCTAAATTAGTCCCCCCCGTAGAAACGAGGCCCTCCTTTTCTCTCTCTATCCTCATGATGCCTTTTGGTCCTCATAAGTACAGCAGTACAAGAAGGCACACACATTTGAACACATACATTCCCATGGGTGTCATCTTTGAACACTCCCCCCACTCACCCACCCTCCAGCTCAGTACTTAGGGAGCATATGCTGGGTGCTGTGTCTATCTGTCCTCAGGGGCCCATGGGACTGAGGCCCCTGCCCGTCTGCCTCTTCTGCCTATTTATGACCGGAGCCAACTGGACAGGACTGACGGATGGGCCCCTGAAGCCAGGGACGGGCACGGCAGAGGGAGAGAGCGAAGAGTAGCGGTGGTTGGGGTGGAGAGTGTAGGGGTGTGCACTCTGTCCTGGGCAATTAGCATGAAAGTGTGTGTGTGTGTGTGTGTGTGTGTGTGTGTGTGTGTGTGTGTGCGTGTCTTCTTGTGTGCTTGTGGTTGGGGGTGCATAGAGTTGGACTTCCCTAATCCATTATTGCTGGGTCTTGCTCCAGGTGGCATTATGTCGACACATTGAATAGCGAGTGTGTCATGATGTGACAGTTTTGTGACAGTGTGTGTGTTTGTGGTGCCTTTCTGCATGTGTGTGTTGTCCGCTGAGGCATCTGATGTGTTGTAATTGCTGCCTTTACAGTTAACTGTTACAGATTGTCTTGTGAGGGGAAACAGGGTTCAGTCAGCCACACTTTGTCTCTGCCAAACTTCACTTCTCTTGTCTTGAGGGGAGATTTAGATTTGAGGGGAAAATGGCATTTCTGAGGAAACAGAAGCATTCCTGCCTTCGACATGTTATGGCATGTTGGGCAAAATGTAGTCCTGACTGACTTCTTCCAGTGAACACACAGGCTGTTTTTGTTTTTCAGCAATCATCACCTTCACATAGCTTTTTTTCTTTTTCTTTAAGTGTTGTGGTTTGTAGCAGCTTTCTTAACGGAGCTCCATGTTTTATGTTCTCCAGTTATCACTCAAAAGTGACAATCAAGGCCCAACTATACTTTATATGAGGTGGAACTATCAGGGCTCTTGTAAGGTTTGTAAACTTAAACTTTGTTGCAAGGAAAGTGCAAACGTCTGCTGTGTGATCAAAATGTCTTAAAATACATGAAGAAATCAATATAAAGTTCCATCAAATGAAACTAAATGTAAATGTGAGCTGTAGTGTATTTAATTATTCAATTATTAAGGCCATATACCTAATTAACATTACCTTGCTTAAGGCAAAACATTGAGAGGAATGTCAAGTGTACATCAGAAATGAACGTAGACGTATGTGTATTTGCTAGCATACAGTATGAGCTGATGTACAGATGTCGGTATTTTAAATGTTCCTGCGCTGATTCATTTCTGACGTAGACGCGCTTCTCACAGTGAATGGGTTCAGGATAATTGTGTATAACTGCAAAAGATGAAATTTATAACCTGATAAGTGGTGATTTTATTTCTTATAGTTAGAGTTATATGACTACATTTCCGTAACGTGCCATTAAGGAAGCACTTACAGCGTATACATTAGATTTCTTCTTGTTGTACCTTGTGAAGGAAGTCCAGTAATTACATCTTTATGTAATTAGGTCAAATGCATAAGCTTGTGTCTTCTCATTAGTAATAAAGTAGCCCTTTGTGGCCTATATATGTCAAAGAGAGGGCTGCTCCTTCATTAGTTAACACATGGATGGAGATATCACCTAGCACGTAAAGCAAAAGCACACACACACACGTGTTCACTTAGAAGCACCTGCAGCTTCTCGTTACACAACAACCCTGTCTTACCTCAACAAATGTACACTTCAGTGCAGACGTGCGTTACGCTACAACATGCAAGAACACACACACACACACACACACACACACACACACACACACACACACACACACATACACACACACACACACACACACACACATACACACACACACACACACACACACACACACACACACACACACACACTACAACAGTGGCATTAATATGATTCATCACACACTCACATAAGAAACGGGCTCATCCTGCCTTTGCAAAGAGGAGAAATCTGAATAACACATACAGCATCAACACAAAATGTTTGCGCCGAGGCTATTTCCAGACACACACAATCCCAGATGCACTCACTAATGCTACAAACATAGTCACACTTTCACCCTCTACTGGCAAACCAAGAAACAGATACACACCCACAACACACCACAAAACACACACATACACACACACACACATGCAAGCACAGATCCTTCCACTTCTACGTAGGCCTTTAGAAGGTATTTTCTTTCCCTCTCTCTCCCTCATCAGGCCCTGTAGCAGAGGGCAGGCAGTAGCTAATAATAGGTATTGACTGGTTCAACGTGGGATGAGCAAGGTTCAACCATTGGATCTCCAAATGCGCCCGGGGGTCACTCGCACAGCGAACACGTCTCCCCAGACCCGGCTGAAAGAGAAGGCATTTTAAACTTTCATGACTTCTCTGAAATCGCGGCTGTTTCGCCTTTCAGGCCTTAACTCTTTGTACTCAAAGCGCTCGGCCCGATCAATATCCGAGAAGGAGAGAGGGATAGGGAGAGAGAGAGACAGAGAGAGAAGAGAGAGAGAGAGAGAGAGAGAGAGGGGAGGGGATGAAATCCAGACGTCTTCATTTCACTGGCTGAAACTGGTGTACGCAACACACACAGCTCTGGGTTTGACACGGGGTGTGTTGTTCGGTCACTGTTGGTATGAACTTTGTTGGCGCACATACACTCATACTCACATTCTGGAACTGCGCTGAATTAGCCCAAAAGACCACACACACACAACTGAAAAATACAAATGTAGCTAATAAAAACCAACATGTTCGCACACTTACTCACACTGTAGAGGCATTCAAAAACACATACACACACACGCGCGCGACAAATACAGTATCACACATTATATCACATTAAAAGGACTCACCGAGGACACAAAAGGAGCTCTAAAAATACACTTTTCCATAAAATTTGTGAAGGACGCTTTGTAAGAGTTAAACAAACGCTCAAGACAAATTGCACAAACACAGAAGCAGAACAAACCAGTCCAGCCCTTGTGATTTGCCTCAGGCTGTAACGGACATGAGCGCTCCCTCTGTGTGTGTGTGTGTGTGTGTGTGTGTGTGTGTGTGTGTGTGTGTGTGTGTGTGTGTTTGTGTGTGAGACAGAAGGATGTTTTGATTCCTGACACATTTGGTGCAGAAGACTCTTCTCTAATTTGGAACAATTTCCAGTGATAAACATGTATCGTCTACGTTCCCGACGCTCTTTCCACTGTGTGTATGTGTTTTGAGTGCAACTGTATAAGTGAATGTGTCTGTGTGTGCGTGCATCTGTGTTTGTGTGTGTGATGCCTTCAGGTACAGAGGTTTCACCACAATGTGACTCCAGCTGCTACAGAGAGGTAAGTTAATACCCAAGGCAGGAGCACACAGGGGAGCACGTGTGTGTGCAAGGGCACTACAGCTGTGGCCCCATATTTACTGGATGGCACTCGCTCAGAGAGAGAGAGAGAGAGAGAGAGAGAGAGAGAGAGAGATCAAACAGCAGCACACACACACGCTCCAAAATCCAAAAGTACCAACAGCTTACAGCGACAATTCACTATCTGCCACATGTTTACATATATATATGTATACTCCCTTTATTTTCCTAATCTCTCATTATTTCACACATGCTCGTGGCAAGTTTATCATATTACTCACATACTTCCTCTTATTGTTTTTCTCCACTTTTCCAAACAACAAATCAGAGGAGCCAAATGAACGCGAAAAAACAAGCCCTCCTAAACCTCGAATCCATTATTAGTTAAATGATATTAACTGCATTTGTTTAACATAAACAATTAAAAGTTTCTGTAGTTTGCTTTTGCTACAACAACACAAGTAGCAGGAACGCCACCATGTTCCATACAGTCATGTAATCACTTTAAGAGTGTGTTATAATTCCTTATTTTTACCTTTATGTTATAATAAATATCCTCAATGCAATCCAAGATCAACACACGATACAGCAGCAGATTTATGGATGTTAACTTGTTTTAGGGTAAAAACACATAGATTCATGGTTGTGTGTATTGAATATTGATCTGCAGTAGGTTAAATGGCATTATAAGTGTTAACATCTTAAAGGAAATTCATCAAAAATGCAGCATCCCAGTGAGGATCCATTCTCATTCCTCCTCATCATCCTTTTTAACGACATTCGACACAACGTACTGAATCCCAACAACATGACAACAACACATGACAAAGTAAACAGGACCAAACAAGAACACGGAAACTTTGGTGCGCTTGATTCTGGGTGGGCCAGCCAAGCTGCGAAGACGCGGTGTCATGTGTTGTGTGATGGTGGCAGTTGGCTTCACCGTGTGTGTTTGGCATTAGTCTGCAAGGGCACCACTGTAAATTAGACCCTGCTTGTCTTGGATGGAGTCCACGCACAGACACCCAAAATTCCCCACCGCCAGCTCTGCCAGCACAGACAGTAGAACATTTGTCAAAAGTTACTCAAGTAGGAGAAATATGTCCATGCAGTGAAACAGTATTGTAACACGGAGAAAATCAAGTGCATGAAGTGGTTTAATATGGTGGTTTCCAGCTTTGTCCCGCCGGAGAGTTTGAGTGTGTTTCACGGGGAAGGAGAAGAGGAAAAGAGGAAACAGACTGCGAGTGTTTTTTGAATTAGAGAACGTAAAGGAGATGAACAGTAAAATAAAGTGTGTATTTTGATACTGAGGCCAAAGATTCTGGGTGTCCAAACCTCTCTTCTGTCTTCCTTCTCTCATCTGTTCTTCTAATGTTTCTGGCCGTTACCGTGTCCCAGATAAACGCTGCTCCACTGTCAGTATGAGTGCAGTCTCCTCTGCGTCTCGTCTGATATGGAAGTGAGATTACCTCAACTTTACAGGGGAAACACACGGAGGAGGATTTTTTTAAAGGTGGATCTGTCTGGTTAACCTTTAAAGGCTCCTTAAAGGCTTTCATCTAATCTAACGCTGGTGTGGCATCACGTCATGCCGATTCATGAGGTTTCCTCCACATTCATTATAATGGAGAAGCAATAATTTTTCAATTGTTTTAGAATCAATAGACCAGTCAAAAACTCACATCAAATTTATGCCTGGCTATTTTCACACTTTACATACACCTCGTCTTTACCACTTTAGGTCTCGATTGCTGTTTTTTTATTTGAGCACATCTG
>NW_027466826.1:8065000-8135000 GCF_046128005.1 Genypterus blacodes
TGTGAGTGAGTGAGTGAGTGAGTGAGTGAGTGAGTGAGTGGGGGCATATTTTGGTGGAAATTATGCATTTAGCAATGTTTAGAGTTCAGTTAGTCATTCCTCCATTGTGCGCGGGCGTGTCTGTGTGTGTTTACAGTGTGTATTTGTGTAAATGAATATAGAACGAGAGACCCTGTACTGCACATGCTGCTTGTGTATGCATGTGTGTGTCTTCGGTGTGCGTCTGCATGCATATATAAACAGTGTTCAGGTGTTTGCAAGTGTGCGAACATGCATATGTGCTTATATCTATCTTTGTGTGGGACATGGGTGTGTTTATGCGTCTTCAAAAAGTCTGTGTCTGCATCTATGCCCATGTGTGTGTGTGTGTGTGTGTTTGTGTGTGTCATACCCCAGGGGTGTCATCAGTGGGGCAGTAAATGGGCATCTGTGCGTGGTCCAGCAGAAGCCAGCCGGCTAACTGGGCTAACTGGGCCACCTCTGCCAGCCACAGCCAGCTGTGCCACTGGATGCCCGTCCTGCACTTTATCAGCATCATCATTATTTCAGCTTCACACACTCTGCCCAGACTGGCCGCCATCATCGCTCCTCCACCCATCCATCTCCATCCTCTCTCCCTCCGCATTGGACTAGATGGGGAATGCATTTATAGCTTTTTGAGGATCAACTGTCCTCGCAAACAGATGAGGGGGGTCCATATGGACGCCTTGGCTGGGACTCAATTCTACTAGGGGTTAGTTTAAAGCAGAAGTACCCTAATTAAAAAATCTACTTTACCCAGCTCAAAACAGCCAAACACCTTTACACATATAACTTTGACTATAGCATTGATGCCCTGCTGTGGTCCTTTGTCTTATCCTCAAGTACAACTAACTCTGTCCTCTGCATTTAACCCATCCATCCTATTAGGAGCAGTGGGCAGCCACAGTGCAGTGCCCCGGGCTATAGCTTTGGTGAAGGGCAATGGCAGGAGTAACTTACCTAACGCACAGGCTTTTGGACACAGCAGACTCAGGAACTTGCAAAGTTTCCCCATCTTATTGCTGTGAGGAACCACTGCTGACCACTGTGCCAATGTGCCATCCAGCCTATGGATGCCAGCGTAGATTCAACACATTCAGGGCCAATTTCAATTATTCATTAATTATTCACCAGATTGTCATGAAATTTGTTCTGGTTATTCATGGTCCTCAGGACAAAAGTAACGCTTGCACACAAGAAAGTAAAGTAGGCAGACTGCCGTGATACTCAGCATATTCATGGTCCCTGGAGGATGTACCCTTCCCATTTTGGGCAACCTATCAGCTTTCTTCCTGTGCCGGCCTCAGGCCAAAATGTCAACCTCGGACACAGACATCTCATCATGTCATCTCCATGTAAATTTGCCATGAAATTTGATGAGCAGATTCATGCTCCCAGGGGGATAAACCATTTTGATTTTGAACGGCATGCCAAACATTTCCAACAATGCAGTGACCTGAAATTTTCAGATCAATTGTTGCCCTTCAGATGTATCTCCTAGGCCAGTGATTTACTCCATATGGAAATTTTCCACCAAATTAAGCTTCTTAGAAAGCAAACATCTACCTAAAGCATCTCTCATTCATTGAATAAATGAGTGAGAGCAGCATTTGTATATTTTACCAAAATTTCTGCTCTCCAAACAAAGGTTGCTGCTGATTTGCCTTTGACATGACATGGTTCATTGGGGGATGATGTTTGTTTTGCTCTGTGTTTTTCTGTTTAACACCTAGCAGTTCAAATATTTCCACATGCCCATGTCTCAAAACATAAATGCTAAATTGATGTTTGAAATGATAACTTGTACTTATCTGTCTTTGAATTTCATCATTACTGACGTGGGTATCCACTTCTATATGGCTTATGCATGTTCTCTGTATGGCACATACACACTATACTTGTGGTGAAATAATAACTTTGGTTGCTAATGTGTCACAATTTCAAAGATCTCTGTTTTATTAGCAATGAGTACTTACCATACTTAGAGATGCTACAATTGGACGCAAGGGAATCCAACCTGCAACCTCTTCGGTAATTGGTATTGTCTCTGGAAGTCAACAGGCCACCCTGTTGCATAATTGTGTCGTCGCTCCTGTGTCTATGTGAGAGAGGGTGTATGAGTGTGTATGCGTGTGCGTGTGTGTGTGTGTGTCACTGTGTATAGAGTGGTGAGGCAGCCAGGGCCTCATGACAGATCAGGGCATTCAGGCCAGTGACATTCCTCCAGAGCCCCAGATGCATCATGGGCCGGCGGTGTGAAAAATGCCGGTCGGCCCGATCCACTCAGCCGCAGATGAATGGAGCGCTCGGTGCACTCACCCGTAGATGAATGGAGCGATCTGTCTTGTCAGCGGAGGTCGACCGAGAGGTTACAGTATCCAGCGTATACAGTACCTGTGTGTGTGTGTGTTAGTGTGTGCGTGTGTGTGTGTGTGCGCATGTGTGTGTTCGTGCGAGTGTGTGTGTGTGTGTGTGTGTGTGTGTGTGTGTGTGTGTGTGTGTGTGTGTGTGTGTGTGCACGCGTGTCTGTTTGCTGACTTCAAATACTAGCTGAAGTGCACCACATACACTGACACATACACACCCTGAAAATTAAAAAGACACACACACAGGTGAAGACATATCTGCATATATACCATATATACATATGCATGTGCAGAACACACACCCACAAACATGTTTTCCTTACTGGAGTTGATTTGCATATGGCCTCATTCCACACTCCAGTCCTTACCTAATTACCTAAGCCAACACTTGGTATCACAGCCATGTAAATAAATGACAATGTGCACTGCATTGTAGCAAACATAAAGTCTGACATCAGTGAAGCGTTAAACTATTTTTGTTTAACTGTGCTTTCTTTTCTCAGTATCAGCTCCGGGTTTATCACAGCCGCATGAGTTGAACCATTGTTCAGTTGTGTTTTGCAACTACCAGTGTTAATGGTTTTCACATTGTTCAGACAAGAAGACACACTTTTCACCCATCAGAAAGGATGAGAGGCTCTCGCTGACATGCATTCACTCTCCATCCATTCTCAAGCTATATTTGTCTATTTCAGAGCCACGTCTGCAATGCATGCTGGTAGTTTAAATAAAAAAATGTGACCATAAAAGATAGACCTGAATATAACACTTAGGGTAACTATGTCCTAAACCGAAATGTACCTTTTGTCCTGTAACTATATCGGTTAAAAATTCTGAGGACTTGTGCACACAAACACACAATGGGCCTTCATCAAACACTGCCTGGTGTCCCTGAGATTGTCACACACACACGCTCAGGTTCACAACACACACACACACACACACACGCGCACACACAAAGCAGCCAGCCCATCTCCTCAGCCATCAGCCCAGAGCTCTGGCGCCCTGAGCAGTGGCTCTGACACGTCTATATGTTTTTCCTCCTGACCTTTTGCCGTCCTTTCTGCCACAGCCCGTAAACCATAAGCTGATATATGAAGGCAATTTTTAGCGGTGCCACTTGTATCTGAGTGATTGCGCACGCTTTACATTTGGGGCCCCTGCCACCTTGCCACCCCACCTCATCCAGATCTCTCTATTTGGATAGAAGGTGGGGAGGGGACAGGAGGGAGTCGCAGAGGATGAAAGGATGGGTGGATGTGATGCCAAATACACACATTTATCCACTCCCAGGGCAAGGATTGTGCTGTGTGACAGCCCTTCACTGGGCAGGCAGAACTTAAGGAGCTTTATAAAACGATTGGTTTGACTCCAGCTTTGTTGCAAGAACACTAAAGGAAATGTTATATAAAAAGTTTCCTACAAAGTCAGACTCTGTCCCAGCACTGATCGTTCTGTTGACCATGATTCTGTAAATGGCTTAATCAGTTAAACTGAAACGGCAATTATTAAATGCGTCATTTATCCTTACAGACATCCAGTTTTATCTGTTACTGCACTCTTGAGATTGTTAAATACCTGATACCAAATTAATTGTTTGGAAACTATAAATACATCTATAAAAAACAAATACCACATTTTGAAAAATCCATCTTCTAAAATTATGACGTTTTAGGATATTATATGAAACTGGACGGTATCGGTCACATCCTAGATTAAATACTAGTAATAGGGTCAATTTGATTAGCATTAGCTTGTGTTCCAGTAATGCACTGGGACACTGTCTCGTTAGCATTTTAACTCATGTTTGAATAGGCGACAATGTGCCCCTTTAGGCCCTTATCACAGCGGCAGATTGAGCTCATTCGCTTGTTAGCATTAACTTATGCTATGGGAGCTATATGGCATTAGGCCATGTAACATTACCACAATGCAATGACACTTGTTAGCTTATTAGCATAACCCCCTATTAGATGGACACGTTCAGGCGTTCAGCACATTAGCTTGTGTTACAGTAATGGAAAGTCTTTGTTAGCCTGTTAGCATGCTAAACAGGTAGGAGTGTGAGTGGCATTAGCCTGTTTAAGAGCAATGAAACACACCATCACCCTGAGCTAGTTAGCATAATCTCAAGAAAGGGCTCTCTCTTTCTCTTTCTCTCTCACCGTGCGTGCGTGCGTGCGTGCGTGCGTGCGTGCGTGCGCGCGTGCGTGCGTGCGTGTGTGTCTCCAACATGTTTCATTTACAGCTGCTCATTGTCATGTTGTAAATGGCTGGGTCAGCTAGCTGGACGTCTCCCTTTGAAAACAATGCTGACGTCTCTACAAAGACCCCATTAGAGGGCCTTGGATCTAATGCAATAACCTTCCATCCTCGGAAGGATTAAATATGTACAACCAAAGATTCACCAACTAGACGGAATGATAAATTTCACAATAATAAACTTCAATCAGCGGTTTATATTTTTGTCGCTCTGTACCCTTGTGTGATTTCTCATTTGTTTTTGGTTTGTTTGTTTTGATTTGAAGACATTACTATGTTGGAGCAACTTTGTAAAGGGATTTCTCATTTTCTATTAATCTTAATATTCAATGTAATTTGCATTTTGATTCCAAGTTGTATTCTATGCAACACCATCTCCTTTATGCCGTTTTCCTTTTTTGTGATTTTCACTAATATCTTCTTGGATCAAAGGCTTCTGTTTCTCTTTCCGATTCTCTCATCTCGTTTTCCTCCTCCAAGCGTCTGTTTGCCTCCCAGGACAATACCAGCTCGAGAATCGTGCATCAGAATTAGACGTCCTGGCATTAATTTGACAGTGAAAGCAGGCGTACGGAGGGCAAATATTATAGATTCTGACCTACAGGTATCTATGTGTGTGTCAATGTGTTGCAGTGGGCAACTTCAACAGTACTACACCTAATACTGATACACATGAAACATATGAAAGAGGACACATACTTGCAAGTGGCGTGACCAACATAAACACTATGTCAGTCAAAAGCTAAAGAGTATTCATCCAATTGGGGGCACTGTGCCTAATCGCCGTCGGGATCGTCTCAACTTTTTCAAGGACAATTTCATGCTTTTGCCTGACATTTTCGTCAATCTGTAGGCATTGCTGTAGAAACGTGTTATAAATGCTGATGAGTTTACGTAGTTGGGAATAGTTTCTGGAACAACTCCTCCTTAAGCTATGTGTGAACGCTTCAATGTGAGTAATACATAGACAAGATTAATAGGATTTTGATACAAGTACAAGAAGAGACCTCTAGCTGAGGAAATGAATGCACAGGTGGCTCACTCTGATAAATAATGCCAGTGTACATTGATTTACAAGCACGTAATTTAGATCCGTTAGACTAAGCATATGTCAATTTATGCAAATTTCAATCCAATTATGGTGTTTACATGATGTTTTCAAAGTCTATAGCATAATCAATGTTTCAGCACTGCCTCCGCTTGTTTTGTAGGTATCGTACCTTGACATGTAGGATTCATTCAACAAAGTGACAGTGTCCACTGACAGCAGTCTGTACCCAAGTTACTAACTACTCCCTATAGTCAAGCTTGGATCTCACAAACCATATAAAATCTTGCTTACATTGTCTTTTAGCTGTAACTATCTATTTAAAAACACCAATTTGTCTTTGTCTTCATCTTAAAGCTTTAATTGGTTGTTGCAGTAGCAGCTGCTGATGCTTGTGGCAGAAATGTATAGCTTCCTGCCATGCACGCCAAGGTCCCACTGTAGAAAAGTAGTGAAATCCATGATTATAACTGTTGTGTCAACTCGGAAATGAGAAATGTTTACTAGTAAAATCATTTAAAAGTAATTAAAAGTGAAATCAAACGTATACTCGGTTCGCCACGTGTCTCCAAAGCCCACTGTGACAGCCTCTGATTAAAAGTGCTGCATTTTCAGAAGTTCATAATGTCTGACTGAAGCACAGACTTTACCTGTCTACACCGGGAATATTAAATCTCAATGGAGACAGATAGCATAATGCAGATGTCTTAATGAAAACTTCATTAAGATGGAGAATAATTACTGTGTCCTTAACGATGCACTTGCCGTGCTTTTAAATAATTGAGGTGCTCAACTTCTGATGTGTTTATACTGGAGTAATTTCATCATGTAAAGACTTCATCTAAGACACACTGAGTTCAACACGTGAAATATGGGTGTGTGTGTACATGCTCTCTGCCTGCATGTTGTCGTGTGCACCGTGTGTCCATTTGATTGTAATTGTGCTCGCATACGTAACCTGCAGTGGGAAAGTCATGGTAGTCTGCCAAGATTCTGTTGACACTGTGTTTGAATGATCCTAATCAGTTTGTATGAAATACATCACACCAAGTGTCCACCTCAACTCTCTAACTATTATTTTCTGAAACGGAGAATTGGATAACATCAAATAAACCAAGGCATATATGGATTCAAGCTACTTTCGATGTTCAGTCTGGCCCTGCTAATGCACACACTCTGAATCAAGTCATACTCATCCTTCAATCCTCTTCCTCTCTTCCACTCTTTTATCCTGTCTTCTTCATGTTCACCATATGTCTGATAGACTTAGTAAATAAATGTACTTAAACTTAAGAGAGTTTTTCTTTCTAATCCAATTCTGTTTTGTTTTTCTGACACTCTCATTGTCTCTCCCTCTCTCTCACGTACACACATGTCACGCACACATATGCCAAAACAAAAACCCACTGTCAAAATGCAAATCCACTTGCTTCTCAACTCCCCACTGCATATTTTTCCTTCGTTTTCCCCCAGCAACTTCATTAGAGAGTGAGATCCTGGTGACAACATTAATTACAGGTGTGCACATACACACTGGGAGTTATTTTCTCCTGACTCGACCTCATCATCATCATCATGATCATCAATATCCTCATCACCACCATCATCCGCCCCCGCACTGCCACCGTGCTTGGAGCAGATAAGGGCTTTGAACAGGATACATGTAAGTCAGTGCACAGATTACAGTGAGAGACACTCTTCAAGATGTGATACTTCAAGAAAATGTGAAATGGTTAAATCGAGGGGGTGAGGGGGTGGGTGATGCTGATGTGGTGGTAGTGGTGGTGGTGGTGGAGAGGAGAGTGTGTGTGCGTGTATCTGTGTGTGTGTTGGGGGGCTGTCGGGGAATAATTGCCTGGAGACGGTGCAGAAATAAGCCCTAATGGTCAGTAATCCAAGCCTGGAGAGGCCCTCTCCACAGTGCTCCACTGAATGCCGGTAATGGGCTTCCAGCTCTGTCACTTACATATGCATAGATCTTTCTCCATTAAAGCTGGTTTGAATGACAAATATGGGTGGGTGTAAAAAAAAAAATAATAAAAAAGAAGAAGAAAAAGTGGAGGGAAAAGAGAGAGAGAAAGAGGGAGCGGGGAGAAGATTTTCTCTTGGCTGGCAGTAATTTGGCAGGCCCCTATCCTTAAATCTCATTAGCCCATTGTTCACATGATGCCGCCTGGGTGAAGCAGAGGGGCAGGAGATGCTACTTAAAGTGGGCTCGATGATGATTTGGACCTGGCACTTTAAAATAAAAAAAAGAAAGAAAGATCTGTGTGTGTGTGAGAGGCAGAGAGGGAGAGAGAGTTCTGTTGATACTTGATTTTCATATAAAAATCTGCTAAACTTGCCGTATTTTTTTCTATTTCTGATTGATTGCTTCCTAGTTTATTAGATTATTTTATTAAGTTGTCACAAATTAAGTTGCCTTTCTCATTTTCGTCTTGATTTTGTTTCACTCCCGTTTGATTTTTTTGGGTGCTTGAATAAATAGCTCATTCACTGGAGTTTGAGGTATTTTCTTTATCTGTCTGGTCACGGCAACAATTAAATGTTCTTTTATTAAGGAAAGTCACACTAGAATATTAATTGTTATTTCAATCTTAAAATACAGACCGGTGTCCTAATCAGTAACAATTCAAAAGTAATTAATCACAACACCAACACAGCATAAAGTGAAGCTTTTACAGTCTTGGATTAAACAATGAATGTGGGATGGGTAACTGTCAGGAAGGAGGTGAACAAAAGCAGGCTGTGTGTGTCACAGTGTGTGTGTATAGTGTAGAGGTGAATATGTGTGTATGTGTTTTGTTGTTGGCAAAGGGGGGGTTAGAATGAGGGATATCGGGGGGCCTGTGGGGGCCAGAGAGGAGGGTGTGAGGGCGGAGGAGCCATCAGAACAGGAAGCAGAACCCCCCCCCCGTCCCCCGTCCCCCTGTGTTGCCAGATGGCACACACTCAAACCCCCAGTGGAGGAAACAGCACACACACACACACACACACACACACACACACACACACACACACACACACAAAAGTTCATGCATGTTTACACACAAATTTTGTCATTCACATATATACAATTCGGCGCACAATCACATTCTCACACATACACACTGATTTACAGTGCAACATATTACAGAATATAAAGATTATCAGTGAATGCAATGTCCACTTTGGACAAGGTGAAGGACAAACAATGGCGAATGCTACACCGCAGTGCAGAGGCGCCACATTTATTCATTTGTAGCATATACATTCCTTTTGCGATTACTGAAGTCACATCTTGTATAATGGTCCTTTAAGGTCCCACACACAAATGGTGAGGCTGGTTAATTCATGGGAGATAATAGCAGAAGCTGTGTTGTCATTGAAACGTGTCACCATATGGGCGCAGGGACGCTTAGGAAATGCATCACCCGGTGACGTTTTGTCGTTTGCCGCGTTGGCTCTATATCGAGACCAAATGTGTCACTCTTTCAGGCCATAAAAAAAGGGAATCTGCACCAGGCTCCAGTCGCGTATACCAAGTGCAAAAGTTCAAGGACGTACAAGCCCTGACATGCAGCAATGGATGTACCAGGATTTCAAGATAAAAACAGTTCATATTTCACTATTGCTCCTCTAAGTGCTGGAACTCTAATAGGAAAGATGGGTTTATATGATATGAATATGAGAATATGAGTGACATGACTTTGTTTTCCTTTGTGCATGCGTATGTTTGCAGAGGCATGAACTCGCCTCCCTCTGTATGTGTGTGTGTGTGTGTGTGTGTGTGTGTGTGTGTGTGTGTGTGTGTGTGTGTGTCCTTGTGCGAATGTGTGGCTTGATGCTCCCTGACAGATTTGTTCATAAAGATATTTGTGTGCTACCTTTGCTCGGATAGCAAATGTATGAAAACACGTACACACATACACACACACACACACACACACACACACACATACATACACAGCGCCAGCAGTAATAGATATCCAATAGCTGGAAGCTGCGGAGGGGTCTTGCTACATCTGTCAACGCTGCCTGGCAAAGGCACGGAGAGTTCAGATGCTATCGCCGCAAACGCCTGCATCAAAAGATTTAGTGTCCCTACTATCCCTCCGCCCCGAGGTGGGCTGTGTGGCGCAGTCCGCCGGGCAACACAACAAGAAGTGGGGGGAGGCGCGGGTGTCAAAGAAAGACGGCAGGCGGGGGACAGATAAGAGGGAAGCGACAGCAATATCAGCCAGGGGGGGTTTGAGGTGGAGGACAAGGGGGACCAGCATAAGGAGACGAAGTGGAGAGAAGAAAGTAGAAACCATAGTGGCTCTTCTTTTTCATCCATTTATGTGCTGAGAGCCTGAAAGAATGTAGGGAAATAGTTTAGAGAAAAGAGGCTCTTGGTTGTAGATTCCTTCCTCACTTTCGTGGACGGACACCCCTGGGACGCAGAGACAGAAATGGTGAAACTTGGTGAAGAGTAGAGTAGATAGAGGACAAGTTCCACTTTACACTTGACTCACAAGACACATCAAGTGTAGGTGCAGAGAAGCATTTATTCTCTGTCAGGAAGGGGACAGAAGCATCGGCGTGAGTTGACGATTCTGTTATTAAACATTATTTGAAGCGTTGTGGCAACTCTCAACGTGTTCTTGGACTGAGTTTTGTCATCTCCCTTTACACTGTGTTGTTCAGTTGTGTTAAAATTAAGTGGCTCTCCTGCTAATTCCTACAAAGTAAATTGACACCTGAAGGCAATTTTCCACATAAAAATGGCCAAATCTCCTCAGCTTTGTGCGCAGGGAGGATGCGGGGAAGCTTTGTGATTAAGGCTCAAAACACAATTGGAATGTCACTTCAAAAACTTGCCCATGCGGCTTTAAGTCGTTGTTTAAAACAGTTGGGGAGGATTCCTTTTGTTTGCATTCTCCTCTCCTGAGCACACAGACTGCAGGGTGAGCGGGCCTTTAGATTTACATTAGCCTGGCGTGGTAGATGCGGGTAAAGGAGGGCGGGCAAAAAAATGGGTCCGCAGGAAAGGGAGGTGTGTGTGGAGGGTGGGGAGGCGGGCTCATTTCTGTCCCTGTGGGTCATCTGCTAATCACAACTCTCCTGAGACAACCCGTCCCCCTCCCAAAAACACACACACACACACACATCACACATTTGAGACACTGATTCCTCCGCTCTTGAATAACCTCACCAGCGGCGAGAAAAGGGGCGAGGGAGGGGGGAAATGGGGCAAAATCACCCTCCTTATTTAGATGGGGAGAAAGAGAGAGAGAGAGTGAGAGACGGAGAGAGGGGGGAAGAGGGAAAGAGTCTTTTGAAGTCTGCCTCGCTTAACCGCCACACAGCTACAGGGCTGTCGGCTTGTCGAGGATTTCTCCTGGATGTGTGTGTGTGTGTGTGTTAAAAGACCCTCCCGTCGAGAGAGAGAGAGAGAGAGAGAGAGAGAGAGAGAGAGAGAGAGAGGGAGAAGGAACGGTAGCCCTGATTAAATGCTGGAGCCGTCATGCCTGCAAGCCAGCCAGGAGATTAATATCGGCGTAACCTGTTACTTAATTCATTATGGGGATACAGACTAATTTGATTTGATATTATTTTAATAAAGTTCTGTGATATCCAAGATTGTTTCAGGCTATCAAAATAATTTTCCAGTTATTACAGTTCGTCAGGCAGGTCCCTTTGATAGCAGTGGTTGGCCAGGCCTGTCCTGAATATATTAGAACCCCCCCACCCCCACCCCCGACACACACACAGTTCCCCTCTGTCTCACTCACACACACACACTGTCGTCAAATTATTCTCCCCTCACCCAAATCTTATCATCTTCATTCTTCACTCCCTCTACCTTTCCTGCTCCCTTTTTCTCTTAACGCTTGCCCTCTTTTTCTCACTCCTTCTCTTCTTCTTTAACTTTTTCTAACGCGGCCTTTCCCTCCCAGTGATTCGGAAGTTCCATAAAGAAATGAAAGCGGAATGAAGCGGAAAGAGAAGGTAGCGGAGAGAAATGACACTGATTTCTGTAACGGGGACAGCTTGGTGCTGTCATCAAATCTCTTCAGTGTTTAATGTGGACCTCATCTCTGCGTGGTTTCACATTCTACATGATCAGTTTTCTAAATTTAAAATAGCCACATTGTGTCCTTTAAGTATCATTCAATCCTGGTCGTGAATGTGGGACACAAAAAAGTTGCCGTTTCCTCGCTGATGAAGAACAGCAGCTACAGTCTCAAAATTGATTCTGTGTTGTCCTGCCTCCTGTTCGGATCAATAGGCTACAAACTGAAGCTCTGACCAGTAGAAGAAGAGCAGGTAGGCGCTCCAGGAGGACACATTGATGCTTTTAGTCAATCCATCGTAATCAATCATTTTAGCAATTTGAACTTTGGCAACACAGAGTTTGTAAAAGGCCATCTCTCTCTCTCTCATTCTCTCTCTCTCTCTCTTTCTCTCTCTCTCTCTCTCTCTCTCTCTCTCTCGCTCTCTCTCTTGCTCTCTCGTCACTCTCTCATTCTCTTTCTCTCTCTCTCTCTCTCTCTCTCTCTCTCTCTCTCTCTCTCTCTCCCTCCCTCCCTCTCTCTCTCACTCTCTCTCCCTCTCTCTGTCTCTCTCTTTTGTCTTTTGAAATGTTGCTCCACTGCACGTATGTAAGGGACAAATGAAGCCATGTTGCTGCTGCTTATGGCGTCGAGTGGGCATGCCTGTGTCAATATGGGAAAGCTATTATTCCTATCGTGGAATAGCCACAGCAGTATATCATACTCAAATTAATTGTGATATCTTGCCATAATTACTGCTAACAAATGAGACCATTTGTGTGATTAGAGGAATCACACCGAGGGTATTGTTAATGTGAGACTTCTTTACCATGTCAACTCTCTCTCTCTCTCTCTCTCTCTCTCTCTCTCTCTCTCTCTCTCTCTCTCTCTCCCTCACTCTCTCCCGCTGTACTAAGTTGAAGGTTTATTTCATTCTATCAGTGCCAGAACTTTGAAACGTAGCATGATAGCCTAGTATTTAATGGCACCTCATTACATTACATCAGATTTCCAGCCAAATTAGGCTCAGTGGACAGTCAATTGCTTTTGGTAGAGGTGGCTGAACCTTCCTGCCCTTCTTGCTCACATGTTGTTTGTTTGTATCCATTTCGTAAAAGTTTTGAGGATTCTGTGAAGATTTGTTAATGTTGAAATGCATCACATCTCTCTCTCTCTCTCTCTCTCTCTCTCTCTCTCTCTCTCTCTCTCTCTCTCTCTCTCTCTCTCTCTCTCTCTCTGCCTGCTCCCTCTCTCTCGCCCATCACCAGTGTCATCCATTCATTATTAAAGCTCCCCCTCGCCTCATCCCTCCTGTGTTCTGCTCTATTAGAAACCCTTGTATCAGCTGCTCCGGGCCATAGAAGGACACAGGAAAAAGGGGAAAAAATAAAATGAAGACATGTTCGGCTCTTTGCAGGGGGGCGTGTAAGTCGCCTGTCAGCCTGTAATCACTGTGTCCGCGACTCTGTATGCTAATTCATCTCTCTCCTTACTGCTGACTAGGACATGCAATATAAATGAAGTTTGTTGGACTGCATGGGGACTGACTTGAATAAAAGATCAGGATCCCGAGGAGATTCTGGGCTGTTATTAGCCATGTGGAACTTCACAACCCCACGAAGAGAGACCTAATGTTGTAATGAAGGCCTTTTTACATGGAAATTGGCATCTTTATCCCTGTCAGAGAGGGATTAGTATGACTGTGGCAACGTAGTATGCTCCTGATTTCAATGGATGTGAGCTCAGAATACACGCAGGAGGAACAGCAATTTTGACACCTACAGAATGTTCTTGTGTTATCTGTTTGAAAACACAAAACAGCTATAGGTTAAGAGATTGAGCCTAAATGAAATCAAAGCTTAGAGAAATCTTAAGAGCAGATGCGCAGACATATGAGCAGGTACTGTATGTGTGTATGTGTGTTATGCAGGCAGGAGGTGTATTACCTAAAGACTGTTAAGGGTCAGGTCAACCAAAACAGAGTTGAGGTCAGCAGCTCTCTTGATCCTGTTAGGCCCGAGCTATGAAAACATACACGCTCCATCTTTTGGATATTTGGAAAATGTGGAAGCATTTTGCTCTCTGCCGAGTTTGGAGTTTCGAGGTCGAGGCCTTCAGTCCCCCCAGAGGTTCGGTGTAGGGGGTGCTGATGTGTGTGTGTGTGTGTGTGTGTGTAAAGTCTGCATGTGAACAGTATGTGATAGTATGTGCATGCATCTGTGTTAGTGCACCTCGTCCTCCTTTACGCCCTGAGAGGGACAGCAGGGGTACCAGGGCTCCTGACCCCCTCACTATTTATTGTCTTCGTCCTCCTTCCATCTTATTCTTTGCAGGGATTCTGAGGATAAGAGGAGAGGAGGGATGTGAATACTGAACTAAAAACAAACACCACCACTAACACGTCTGAAATCACTCCATCTCTTTCCCAGTGTTTGCATTGCCTTATCTCTTCTGTGAGAAGTAGACGTAATATTAATAATAATCGATGTGCATGATTGTTTCCATTATACCTTATAATGCCCAACCTGCCTGCATGAGCTCACCAGCTTGTGCACAGGAGGGTCAAATGATTTAAACAGACGAGATATTAAAGCTGCAGAGTGAGACGCCTGCTTGAATTTGTCACAGTTTGATCGACTTCTTCTCCAGAAAGTGTGTGATGTGATGACTCATGCTCATCGCCAGATTTTCATTTCATTTCCATTTTCGCAATTCCAATAGTGCCTTTAAGTGACACTTTACGGTGCCAACTTGTGGTGCAGTTGTTCTCAACTTGAGCATTAAGATCACTCAGAAGATGCATTTGAGAGGAATTGAGAGGAAGCACAAGCTAGAGAAGGAAGGAAAGCTTTATTACTAACTAGTAAAGCAATCAAATTTAGGCCATTATAACAAACCTGTATGCTCTATCACTAATTTCCTCCTTTTCCTGTCACTCTCACCATCTGTGTCTCTATCTCCCATCTTTCTCTTTTCTCTCTTTACCCCAGCCTGTGTGTTTTTCGCCCGAGGCTCCAGCTGGGGTCAAACCGAAAGGTCAAGGTCAACATATACAACAATTACTGGGGTCAGAGGTCTGGGTCTACCTTATCCGATTTCTCAAATTCCGGCATAGGAAGAGGGAGGCCTCTGCTCGACCCCTGCAGAAGCAATACTGGTGGATATTGTGTATTAGCTGGTGTACGGCCCACAAGGACACACTGGAAAATAATGTTTGATATTCATGAAGACTTTGAAGTAAGTATAGAATATACTTTTAAAAGAATGCAAGAAAAGAAACGTTAGATTGTTATTGCGTTTATTTTTACCCGACAATAACTCACACTGCATTCCTTCAGGTCCTCATCTATTGGGAACACGATGGAAATGTGAATAATGAGATTGTTTTTCAGTGGACTTATTTACGGCATAATAACAGAGATGTGTATTGATTTATATCAAATGTTATTCATAGCTACTATTCAATATTCAAGAAATAAGTACACATGTGTAGCACAAGTGTGTAAAGCAAAGACTTGTTTTGCTCTTTTGTCGTTAAAAAGACTGTAAGTGTGTGATATAAAAAGTTGTGAAAAAGCCTTTATCTTTTCTCAGTGTCTTTCTTTGTACGTATCATTGCTGTTTTTTTTTTATTTGTGTGGTCTTTGAGCAGGTCAACAAGGCCTGGGAGGAGAATAAGAACAGAGCAGCAACAAGCACTGAGATTGAGTCGTAAAATACTTTGACTGCGCGGCTCTGGGGAGACTCTCCTTTCTCCCGACGCCACTGTCACTGTAGCGGGAGATAGAAAAGAGAGGACAAAGACAAAACCACCGTCCGCCCCTTAAATGAATCCCTCCGTCCTCATCTTCCTCGCACGTACACCCGCAGATCATTTCAGCACAGCTCATTTCCGTTAAATTACAGATGTGGAGGAGATGAAATAACTGCTTTACACTCATTGTGTGCTTTCTGAAGAAACCCTCCATTGCGGTTTCATTACTGTGCTTTGCATCCTGTAAGCAGTGATTAGTAATACTTTGTACTGCGATCTGCCGCGCTTGTACGGTATGTTTCATGATGTTGTGACAAGCCAAAGGTAATATTTCTAGACAAAGACCGCACCAATGATTTGTTCTGTGTTAATGGCCAGAGACAGCTGTGATTTCCCCCCCCCAGGCACTTTAGTTTAGTGGTAGCGGAGTGAAAAATATGATGGAAAAGGTGGATAAAATTTCATGTTTTCAGCTGCTTCACTGCATTTGGAGTAGATGAAACAATGGTAACTGTCATACAAAACACTTATACTCCAGAACTCTGCGTTGTGTCCAAAGTGACAAAGCTGAAGCTGAGTTCCCATGCATGGTTCTGCCACTGGCCGGAGCATCTCCACCTTTCAGAAAATGTAATCATGTCAAGAAGAACAGACTACAGTGGGGACCGATCTACAACTACTTTGACATATTCTGCAATTGACCCTTTTTCTTAGTTTAATAGTTGCTTCATTTCTACCAAAACAGCGTTTTAGTATTCCCCACCACCTCCTCCGTTACATCTTCCAGCTCTTCTGCTTTAAATTCAGCCTTCCTTTGGTAAGTGTCCATTTCGCCGTCTATGTTGGACGATGACCAACGGTAATGGGATTCCGGTGACTTTCTGAATTAGTTGAAAGTAGCGAGGTGGAGATCGGTGAAGAAAGTTAAACCCGAATATTGCCATAGAAAGTACAGATGCCACAGGATTATAAAAGTCAGCCAGGAATGTGATTAAATCAGTCAAATTCTCTCCCAGCAAAATTCTCATTATTTATATATTTATTAAAGAATCATCAGACATTGGCAAGTCATGGCCCCAATCAATAATTATGCAAACACATGCCTAATCAGTATGTAAAATATGAAATAAGGACAAATGATATGGAAGTGAAACATCTCATTTCTTCCCCAGTCAGATGAGCATGTTTGAATAGCAAACATTAGAATAGCAAAGCACCCATTTGGCTTTTATGTGGTGGAGCCTCGCGTTTTAGTTGGCACACGGTTCAATATTTGAACAGTATTTACAGCCAGATAGATAGAGAGAAAAAAGTGTTTTAACTCAAAAATTATATTGCTTGGAGTGATAGTGGTAGTAATAAAGAAGTTATTGACCAAATGATATTGATCGACAGCTCCTCGGGCAAAACGAGCCGACCTTGGTCTCCCTCTGTGCCTTGCCCTCCTCCCCCTGCCTGCCTCCCTCCACCCTCCTCCCCCGGAATTCAATAATATATTATTTTACACAGTTAAAAGCTGGACAACAAATAGCTGCACAGCACAAGGTGAGGAATTGCTGGTAAATTTTCGTGGCTATTTGCCTGTAGGAATTTGGCAAAGGAGTGTGTGAGGGTGATTAAAATCAAGGCTCCAGTCAAGGCTTGATTAGGGGTTGCCATTCAACAGAAGGCACGGCGGAGAAAGGAAAAAAAAAAGGTTAGGAAGATAGGAAAACCAGAGGCTATATGTTTCTTCCTCTGCTCGGCATAAATCTACGGTGGCCGAGAACCGCCACCGCTGCAAATAAAAGAAGCGCTGCAAAAATAAAAAGCTGGTGCAAAAATAAAAAAGGCGATGCAAATAAAAGAAAGTCTGCAAAAAAGAAACGCTACTGCAAATAAAAGAAAGTCTGCAAAAATAAAAAAGTCGGTGCAAAAATAAAAACGGTGATGCAAATAAAAAAGCCACAACGGAAGTGGGTTACCGGGGACTGTTTTTGCCGATGCACCTGTGTGAGTAGAAGACGACGCCGACGCACCTGTGTGAGGAGAAGAAGACGGCGACGACGACGACGACGACGAGAAGAAACTACGAGTAGGAAAACGAACTAGAAAGTAAGTGAACATGATAGTGTTTAATGTCGCTACGTGTACTTTTTAATGTGTTATTTGGTTAGGCCAGGTAACCCCAGGTTTGAAGGTGAACTGGAGAATGCCGGTGTATTGTTAGCTTCGGCTAACACGGGGAGACCACTAACCAGATGTCAGTTTGACATCATAGCTGGAGTTTGAGTTATTGGATGACATCGTTTTGTTAGCGTGATGCCATCACACTCATTTATTTAAGTAGCTTCAGATTCAAACAGCTTCAGCAGCATTGGAGACACACTTTCTGGACCAACATCTGACTGTGACTCTGTGAGTGAGCTCGTTTTGTGGTGACTATCTACAGTGAAGACAGCTTATTACTGTCGTTGTTGTTGTTTGTATCATTAATAATCATGCTAACAATAATCTAAGGCGTGGGTAACAGAAGTTATGTGGATGAATGTGAAGTTTAAGCTGTGTGGGGTGGCCAGGGACCTTTGAGAAAGAACCATGACCATAATGTCAGATTGAATCCTAAACTTGACTGTTTTTGCTTTGTCATTTACCAGGTCATGTTTTGTCCATTCTGTGGGGTGAACCTTCCATCCGTCCTGGTATATTGTGGCTCATGCTGTAGAAATGTCAGGTTCCTAAGGAGTCTTCAAGATGAAGGTACATTTCTTTCTGACAGTTAATGAGGTTCTTAAACATGATGGATTGCTATGCTTTTTCAGAGAATATACTGTCTGTTAGTCATGAATATACCACTTCATATGGTGAAATCCATAACAGAGGCATGTGGAATACAATGAATTTGAAGACATGAAAAATTAAGAAAGTTTCTTAGTCTAGTAGGCTACTGATCCCTGTAAAAAAATCCTATGCAACAATTTTGAGTGTTTTGCACTATGCTACTTTTATATAAAGACATTTTCAATTAATTAACTTTAACGAGTGCATTGAATAGCTTGATTCCTCAATAACTAATCACTAACTACCATGTCACCCACACATGATAATCTTAACAATCTCATTTATTCACCTCTGTAAAAATTGAAAATGTTCATTATGCAGTTCATCATTTAGCCTCTAATATAGTGTCCTCCGTCCTACCCCTCAGGTCCTGAAGCTAGTACTCCAGTGGATGAACTTATCCAAAAATATTTCACAGAGGGCCATAGTTATGAAATAATAGTGGACTTACTGAAAACCAAACACAACACATCAGTCAGTTTTCGCAATCTACAAAAAAGACTAAAACATGCAAGCCTGACCAGAAGGATCAACTACACTCCAATTGCTACTGTGCAGGCAGCTATTTCCGAGGAGCTAAAGGGATCAGGCCAGCTTTTAGGGTATAGAGCGATGTTGCAGATTCTGAAACGGAAACACTCTCTTGTCGTCAGACAAGACGATGCACCTAATGGCAGAGCTGGATCCATGTGGAACAGAGAATCGCTGCAGACGTAGATTTGTTCGAAGGGCATATCATTCAATGGGACCAAACGAAACCTGGCACGTTGATGGGTATAATAAATTAAAACCTTTTGGAATTGGCATAAGTGGCTGCATTGATGGCTTCTCCAGAAAAATTATGTGGCTGAATTGTGGAAAGACGAACAACGACCCTTCAGTAATTGCTCAAAACTACATCAACTGTGTAGTTGAGCATGGAGTTTTTCCAAAGCGGCTCCGCACAGATTGCGGCACTGAAAATGGAATAATGGCCGCCATTCAATGTACCATGAGATCAGAGCATGCAGACGAGTTTGCAGGAGCTTAAAGCCACATGTATGGCACTTCAACATCCAACCAGCGGATTGAAAGCTGGTTCCGGAAACAAAGGTTTCTGTCACTTTTAATTCATTTATGTTTTACTTGACCCTGGATTATTGTATTTGCTGTATGCATTTATATTATTTCTCAGTTTAATGTATATTGCTGTGCTTTTTAAAGGAAAGGGTATATTGTAGTGAAATCTCCAAAAGGCATGAGTCAGTAGTAAGTGGACTTGTACATTAATCTAAACCTCTTGAAGAACGATGACCTGGATGAATTTGTGTTTTCTATCTAGGAGCCAATTTTGGATGGATCTGTTCAGTGACTTGAGGGAGAGGCATCTCTTCAATGGCAGCCCTGCAAACACAAAGTTCACCTCCTGGAGTCACCTTATTTATTATTAATTACGTAAAAACTGAAATAATGTGGTGCTCTAAAATGTGGGTACTTAACTGCACTTGAAAATATTTTGTAACATTTTGATTATAAAATTTAAGATTCACAATAAAGTTTTCCCTCATGTGCAATGCTTTCTCTAATATTTGATACTTAGTTTAACCTAAGATCATTGCTTGTCTTTGGGTCTCTGCATCCTTGTCCTGTAAGAAACTCTGGAGATAATTGTAATGACCATGAAAGTGAAACTTAATTGATGTGTTGCTCAGTGTGAACACTTTCCTGTACTTGCTCCTAGCAATTGTGGTTTCCCAGCATCTGCCCAAACCCTGAACCACATCACCAGCATCATGCCAGTGCCAGCAACTCCTGCTGGGGATGAGCATGAAACTCTTTTTGGAGAACTGCAACGACAGAGTGGTGTAAGAGCTCCTTTGCAGTGGGAATCAGCTGTAGAGAACTACATCACCCTGAAAAACATGGCTGGTCTGTAAAAATTTTAGGGACATATTTGTGTTGTGACAACACCAAAACAAACTTCTTTTTATGTGTCGTATTTGCTGCTGCTGTATATTGCTGCTGTCATTTTCTTCTCTCCCCTGTCATTTGGCAGAGGCTTTTGTCCAAAGCAACGTACAAATGTCTGTAATAAAGTTGTCTATGCCTGAAAAAATCTTAAAAAAAAAAAAAAAGAACAGTCTGTAGTTTTTTTATTTATTTTTTATTTAAAGAAACAAGCTGAAGCTGCAAGCACATTCCTGATATCAAATACAATAAAAATGTGCGGTCTTGACAACAGTCTAAAAATGAAATGTTTAATATAATGTACACAAACATGGATCTCTAGGTCAGAGCGTGACACATTCTTTTAAGTAGTTTAAGCCTTGATTGTGTGACAATATTTTCAGACAAGGCTAAGTGTGAACGATAGACTATGTTTCGGAGCTACAATTACCAGAGCTGCTGAATCAGTGCTTGACTCTCCATCTGCAGGTTCCCATATCTGGAAGTAAAAAACAATATATCAGTGAGCACTTCAAATTTGATTGACAGAACTAGAGCTGAACAAATTTGAACATAAATATTGAAGTTTGTAAAATATGTGTAGGCCAGGACACTGCAACATTTACTGTAATTTAAAATGCTATTTTGGCACGTTTCATCAGAAACATGGCTTCTATGTAAAATCTAGAAACATTTTCATTTTCAGACAGAACTTACAATATAATCAATGTAAGACACAACAAATGTGGCACTCACCAATGTATCAGCTGCACTGAATTCTGCAGAGCTTGGACTCATGATGATCACCTCTGAATCCGACAAAGTCGTTTCGGAGGCTGCTGGTGTCCACAAAAAGGACAATTCATTATGATCTGCAAAAAACAAACAAAAAAAACAAGTATCATTAGGTTGCTTTGGATTTAAATTGCATGAACATTTTAGCCGTCAGTTCAATACCTCAATCTGACATTATGGTCATGGTATTTTCACAAAAGTCCCTGGCCACCTCACACAGCTTAAACTTCACATTCATCCAAATAACTATTGTTACCCACGCCTTAGATTATTGTTAGCATGACTATTAATGATACAAGCAACAACAACAACGATAGTAATAAGCTGTAGCCGTCAGTTGCTTCCACTCTCGTTAGTGGTCTCCCCGTGTTAGCCGAAGCTAACAATACACCGGCATTCTCCAGTTCAACTTCAAACCTGGGGTTACCTGGCCTAACCAAATAACACATTAAAAAGTACACGTAGCGACATTAAACACTATCATGTTCACTTACTTTCTAGTTCGTTTTCCTATTCGTAGTTTCTTCTCGTCGTCGTCGCCGTCTTCTTCTCCTCACACAGGTGCGTCGGCGTCGTCTTCTACTCACACAGGTGCATCGGCAAAAACAGTCCCCGGTAACCCTCTTCCGTTGTGGCTTTTTTATTTGCATCACCGTTTTTATTTTTGCACCGACTTTTTTATTTTTGCAGACTTTCTTTTATTTGCAGTAGCGTTTCTTTTTTGCAGACTTTCTTTTATTTGCATCGCCTTTTTTATTTTTGCACCAGCTTTTTATTTTTGCACACCAGCTTTTTTATTTTTGCAGCGCTTCTTTTATTTGCAGCGGTGGCGGTTCTCGGCCACCGTATAAATCAGATAATGACCTTGAAGTCTTTGCACCAGAGAGGCAGCGGTAACTACATCCAAGCTCTGTCCCCGATTTATTCACAAGGTCAGCAGTGAGAAACAATGGCCATTGATTTGGTTCTAAAGAGGTGGGGAGGAAAAGCCTGGGTGATTGTCATAGTGTGCACCTTTAAAAGTCTACTTTAGCACAATGTATGGATTGGGTTATCTTTAATAATAAGCTTCAAAAAATCTGGAAGAAACGGGAAGTCGCCATTATTGACCATAGCGATCAGCTCGCATTGATTTCCACTTGAAAGATACTTTTGTCCTCACACACATTGTGTCCACACATGCAACCGAATGATGAGTTTGGTCTGGTTTAGTTCGATACACTCATACACACATACAAAACAGATATTATGACTTGTTCCACGAAAAAGACCTTTAGGATTCAATAACATAGGAAATAACTTAAGATGTCTTTATAGTTAATCTAATCCTTAAAATAGTTGAATATCTTACTGCCCACTTTCCAGCTCTTTCTTGTCAGCTATAACTGCAAAATAGATGGAATATGTTTCTACAACAGATCAAGATTTAGTGTTTGTACTTTAAATATACATCACTTTGGATGAAAATAATAGTATTGCTTAGGATATCCTCTGAAAAATATAATATTATTAATCAAAACAAGACTTGACATTTGCTTAACCTCTGCTTTTCGTTGCGTTTCTTGTGTGTATGCTCTTACATGAGCACAGTGGGCTTTTAGTGAATATGGGAAAGAGCTGTGATCATCAACTATGCTGTTTTCTTGCCAAATGCTGTGGGACTCAACACAATATTTTCCCAGTTGCTCTGAAAAAGTCACCACATTTGTCACCAGCTTGTTTTGAGAAATTAAGTAAGCAGACTGGTCTGAGAGGTCACTAAACACGGCGGTACAATCGCCAAGTTGGATGGAGTCACATTTGTTTAGTTGGCGCTGGCTGTGGAGCACATTCTGTGTAGGAGGGAGGTATTTTCCCGACCATCACAGGATTTTCAGTCATTCTCTGCAGCGTTTTGCACTTCTCACAGTCATCTGCACGCCAACGAGCTGACTGCACAATAAGTGACTGCCTCTCCTCTCTTAGTCACATCTGCATCATCTGTACTGGAATGGAAGAAGACAAGAGACGAGACATAAGTGCTCTGTAAAAAACAGTCTCTAGAACCTCCTATGAAGGAATCTGGGACCTGGGAAACAATTTACCACAAAAGGACGTGATAGCTCAACTGTCATGTGTCAAGTTTATTCTTCATCCTTCCTCTTTTCTCTCTGGACAATCTTCATCTCCATCCCTGAATACCGCTAATCAACAATGTTCAATGCATCTTCAAGTAATTTCATGAAGAGGTCGCAGGTTCAGCAACCATTACTGGTGGCGACGGAGAGAAGCGACAGAACCAAAAAAAAGGAGGAAAGCATCAGATCATCTATAAGGCATGCTATCATCCTCACCTCACTTATCCTGTGTGAACACAATCGCCTTGTTCGTTTGCATGTCAGGGACGCTGATGGAGAGGGAGATGGTTATGCTCAGTAAAATATTCATCTGCATCTGCTTGCAGGCCAGCCGAGTGAAACATCTACGACTTGGCAGACATGGAAGCCGGGAAAATAAATAAATAAGTCTTTGCATCCATTATTGAAGTGCCAGGATGTTATCAATTCATGCAAGGTCAAAAACGGGAGATTTCAATTTGCGCCGCCCGCCCCTCCCGCATGTCGAGAACAAAGATTTCACCTTTGTTGGGTTCAAACTCTTCGTCTCTTAGCTCAATCTTTGTAGTTAATATACATGCCGATCCGTGACAGTAACGGTAAATGTGTGTTATAGTTGGTTTTGGTTCTGCGCTTACAAGCCCTCTGAAGACTGAGCATGACGTTACAAGATATGACCTTACATCTCGCAACTTCAAGATCAGCACACAAGTCTCTTCCCTCCAGCACACAGCACACACACACACATACACGCAGAGAGGCACACATTTGCTGTGTGTTTGCTGTGAGAGAGCTCCTCATTTACATCAATTATGGATAGTCATCTTCCATCCTTGTGGCCTGGTGCTGCATATTTCATGGAGAAGGGGGTATTTTATGAGTTAATGTGTCCAGTTGACATGCCTCTGAAAGCACTGGCCTGTCCCTTACACTGTGTGCAGGGTTGGGGAAGAGCACGCAAACACAAATCCTCTGTGTGTGTGTGTGTGTGTGTGTGTTCCTTTTCAACCTCTTCCCCCAGCCAAACATTATGCATCCAGCACAAATGCACCCCGCCCCCCCCCCCCAGCCCCCCACCCCCCCCCCCCCCCCATCCCCTCAACCTCTGGAAGTGACTGGAGTTTTCTTTTTCTTGCCTCGTCTGTTTGCAACTCGGAGAAGTCGTGAAAAATACACCAAAAAAGGCAACGCAGCCGTTTCACAAAAAAAGGAAACGTGTGGGATACTTAAATGTGGAATTAAAAACGCGATGGTACCAGCAACTTACTTCCTACACGACTTTTCACCCCCTTTTCCGAAACGCCTGTAAACAAAGCTGATAATGGCATTCATTATGCGTGCTCTCCTCTCCGTCACTCTCCCTCCTTCTCACTTTTTCATCACCCCCATACACCCACCCACCCATCCATGATCCCCCTCTCTGCTCCACCACTATTTCTCTCCTCGCCCTCTTGCCAGCCTGTTAGGGAGGTGTTACCAGCAGCTGGTGCCTTTGCATAATGTGCGAGGTGTTTATGTGCTTTTTCATTTATGTGAGTGTGTGTATGTGTGTGTATGTGTGTGTGTGTGTGTCGGAGAGACACAGAGAGAATGTGGGAAAGAACGGAGGCTGTTCTCGGATGGTACAAATTGCTTTTTTGACCCCGTAATTAGTGGCAGAAGACACTCGGAAGGAGCTGGTGATGAAGCTCCTGTGGCCAGATTTCAACATGGATGCATAAATTATCATTTATGGAGCACTAATGGCCTGTTGAGTTATCCTCTAAGACCTCGTGCTGCCACGCCATCTCTGTGATCGTCCACAGCCTCAGCGTGTTCCTACTTTGTGCGTTATCGCAATGACATGAACATTTAATATGACATGAAAGAATCATATTTCCCCTCCTTCTGCTGCTTCCACTCCTCTTTCCTTCCCTTTATTCCCACTTCCTACCTGTCCCATTGCCTTTCCTCTGCCCTAACTCCTTCTTCTCTGCTCTCCCGTACGTCCTACCATCTCTTCCACCCTCCCGTCCTGTCCGTTCTTCAACACCATTTGTCTTTTCTCTCTTCTCCTTGTCTTCACTTCATTCCATGTTCCATTGTTGCATCTTCCTGTTCTCCTTTCTCCTTCATTTCTGTTTAAAATCCAGAATTTTAAACAGAACAATCCCAAATTTGCTTTTACAGTGGAAGTCCTCGAATCTGTCCACACACGGTGACAAAACACTACATCTCGTCTGTTTCACAGCGAGATCTTTTTCCTGTGAAGCCGCTGAAACACTCATCGCCGTTCGTCAGTCTCACCCTTTCCCTTCTATCTTCATTTACTCTTTGATCCACTTCAGGTCTCCTCTTGTTGTAGAAGCGACTAAAGGTCATTCCTACACATGTAAGCCTCCTGCTGTAAGTCTCCACCACATGAGTACACAAAGGCCCCGCAGACCCCAGATGCATCGAGGATAATAATCATTTTCCTGCTTGATCAGATGTTTGTCAGATGCCTTTGTCTGGTGATTCAGGGCTACTAACACACATCTCTGTATGTGTGTGTGTGTGTCAGCTTGTCACGGACTACTGGACAACTCTAAATTTAGACCTGCACTTAGCGGCCTGAGTTGGATGGAGCAGCGAATGGCAGCGACTACACACTCTGAGTGGGACACACATCAGGGAACAAACACACAGACGCAGCTGCAGCGGCCAGTGTACGACCCCTGTGCCACTTACTTAAATCATAATATGTAGATCACTGAACTCAAAATTGAATCTAAATTTAAATTCCTCTTGGCCTGGAGAGGTTCTTACAGTACTTTGAATAAGCATCCTCTCAGTTATGTGTTGTATAATAAACCAGACATATTGTTTTAAATACGCACATGTGAGGGTTAAAGTTGAGAAAATGTATGTGTGTTTATGTTTCACATCCATCTGTAAGGTGTTTGACACTAAGTGAGTGAAATCTGCCCTGGAAACATCTGTCATTACAGAAGAGTGTAGAACCGAATGAAATTAGACACATCAATTCTGTGATCCATCACTCTCCATTATCTCCTCCACAAGGTGAGGAAAGGAGAGAATGGCCCATGGATACTGCAACACACACACACACACACACACGCGCACACACACACACACACACACAAACACACACACTCACACACACACACATTCATGTCTCTGTAACACCCAAGCTGCTGCATATTCTCTGTTATATAATGTAATGATATAGATAACAACATACAGGTTGTTTTCATATATACACCTCATACACATTTCATACACACGTCATGTGTCCCCAACAACAGTATGGGCTTGATTCTCTGATCAGTCGAAGTCAGCATTCAAAGGGTCTTTTTCTCTGCCCGTCACACACACACACAGATGCAGAAGGTTCTCTGTAAGCTCTTTGGGTGGCACATTAACGCCTCGCACACACACACACACACACACACACGCACACACACGCACACGCACACGCACACGCACACGCACACGCACATGCACACGCACACACACACACATAGTATGATTAAGATACAACTTCAGTTTATCAAGACGCCCTAAAACTGGGTAGTAAATTTTTTCCACGGCGCCCAAACAATCCAGCCCGCAAAGAAAGGGGGGTCGGGGAGGTTCAGAGACTCCTGTAACAGAGCTGAAGTAGCTCCTGGACTGTTTGAATCATCACTTAGCGGCGCCCCACCACATCTTCAAACACACTGCACCGCTCCATGAGTTCCCCCAAGATGTCTGCGGCTAACTCTGCCTTGAAAGCACCCAGATTTTTGCCAGTGTGTGCACTTTTAATTGCACTCCCATCACTTGCCCCCCAGCTCCTTAAATTCCTCACCCTCCCTCTCTCTCTCCCTCTCTCCCTCTCTCTCTCTCACTCTCGCTCTCTCTCTCTCTCTCTCTCTCTGTGTCTCTCTCTCCCATGCTGCCCCTAGCTCACCCATTCTCCACTCACTCCTCCCACTTTCCCTCTCTCTCGTTTTGCCTTTTTAGCCCTTTTCTATCTCTCTGTCCATTCTTCAAAGGGGGACGCTCGTTCACTTTATTTTAATTTCATAGCCGAGGCCTGCGGGGTAGCAATGAGAGATGAGTGAGGGAGAGAAATAAGAAACTCTTGCTTTTATTTTACAGCGATGTGGCGCTGTGGTGTTGGGGCAGACTTTGATGGGGGGGGCGGTTGCTCTCACCAGGCATGTGTGCACGGCCTCGTAAACAAACGGATAACTCTCACAGAACTGTGTTAAACGTACCGCCTTGTGTTTGTGCTTGCTTGGCCATTTGTTGTGCCTTGTTCTGTTAAGCTGGAAACCCTGAAGGCAGGTATTTGTATACATAAACACATATAATTAGTTGCCAATACCTCTACAAGGTCAATATTTCAGGATCTACAGAGGCGGCCCTGGTTTTGGCTCGATCTGAATGCATTTGTGAGCTTATCCAGTGTAGTTTGAAAGTGGTCGCAGGGTTTTTATAGTGTAAGGTCATGTGATCCTTGGTTTTAAGATGAAACTTAATGTTAAGAGGATTTCACAAACAACGTCAGCAATGGGTGTCTGTGGACGTGTGTGTGTGTGTGGGTGTGTGTGTGTGTGTGTGTGTGTGTGTGTGTGTGTGTGTTTTGCCTCTACCTCCCTGGACTTGCAAGCAGTACATCTCGTGCTCTCTCTCCCTCTCTCTCTCTCTCTCTCTCTGTGTGTGTGTGTGTGTGTGTGTGTGTGTGTGTGTGTGTGTGTGTGTGTGTGTGTGCGTCAGCGTGCAGGTGTAGAGGCTCGGTGAAAGATGAGCCCCGACGACGCGCTGTCCACCTTGCCCTTTGGCTATTTCTGTAACCGCGCCTTTCCCCAGCGTCGGTTGCGTAATGATCTGGGAGAAAGAGATTGCTCTTTGTTTGTTGTCTCTATCAGCCATAACTGGGCCTCAATGCCAGAAGGTCGAGTGTACAGAATAAGAACAGGCTTACACAACACAGGAAACACACACACACACACACACACCTTTGATGTGAAACAAGGATTGTGTGAATGTCTCTCAGATTGAGGGCAGTGATTGATTTCAGACCTCCTTGTAACAGCAGAAAACAGAGGTACACACACTAAGTGTAAATGTATGTATGTCTAATGTTAAAGGAAGAGAAGAGTTTGTTGATATGATTGTGGGGCTGTAAATAGACATTAAAGCTCAGAATAGAGTTCAGGGGTCAGGACTTTGCCCTGAATTCAGTCTTGTAGAAAGACATCGGTCTCATACAGATCCTGTCTTTCTCGATACCATTGATAGATCTTAACCCCTTTGCTTAAGTGAACTCTGACTTGAACCTCAGCCATCCAGAGCCTAAAGCGGGTTCCAGGTGGTAACAGGATCATTTCAGAAAGAAAAGATATTGAGATGTGCAGTTCACAGACAAACTACAGGCAAAGTTATCATTTCATTACTCGTGTCAACAGGTGTCAGTACAGTGCAAGAACTTACATTGGTTTCTTTTTTTAGGTTTCTTTTGTTTTTATGTGCAAAGCAGGTTATGTGAGGCATTGTCAATAATTAATAAAGTCTCTATGTGAGCCGTGAAATCAGATCTCCTTGAGAAAAAAAAAGCACTATATGAAAATTTCAACTCACTTCAACAAACTTGCAGCTTTGTTTTTGTTTTACGGCACAATTGGTGACATTAGAAAAGTTTATAATCGGTTACAAATTTGAGATATGACCTATGTGATGCTGCATCATCTCTGTTTGGCCCGCTAACAACAAACTGATCTCAAAGTTAAAGGTACAAGATGTTTTAAGCATTTTGTCCGTGACATAATTAATGCTAATCGTGTTTTGTGTGTGAGTTTCTTCACTCTCCTCTTAGTTTGCCAGAATGACATTTTGGCTCTCATATTTGGAAAAGCAACAAACCTGTGTGGGGTCTTTCTCCAACGCTGTGGGGATGAAGAGGAGACATAAATAAACATCAAACAAAAATGTGATTTTACCTGTTTGATCATTAACTTTCTCCCAGTTCTTACCTTCCAACACGTACCAGCACTCAGGAGGACGCGAAAAGGGAGACGTGGAGTGCGGGAGGAAGGAGAGCTGAAGGCGGAATGTCCGCCAGGAATACAAGCAGCGGCTTTGCCAAATACAAAAACAGGGCCGTCTCTTTCTCTCTTTCTCTCTCTCTCTCTCTCTCTCTTTCCTCTTTCTTCATCCTTCTATTTTATTCCCTTTGTTAGAGGAACACGGCGTGCAGGACTTCAGAGGAGGCGGCAATGAGCACATCAAAGCCCGCCGACAGATTGTGGCCCAACGGACACACTCCAAGTGGCTAAATTTGTTTGTTGGAAATGTAGAAAAGCCGAACGCAAAGTGGGGAAATGAAAGCGGCGTCTTTCTTTTGTTATTTTTCTCTTTTTCTCGGACTCTGTTACGCTGTTACGCCCGTGTATTTCTTCCTCTCACAGTTCCAAAATGTCAAAGGTGATGACAGTCACGCCAGCGCCTTGTTTTTGTCGGAAGCTCGTTTTTCTTTGGGGTTGGGGAGGTTTGTGTCCTTCCTCTATCCTTTATTTCTCTTTCTCTCCCTCTCTCTCTTTCCCTTTCTCTCTCTCTCTCCCTCTCTCTCTTTCTCTCTCTCGCCGACTCTTCTGACAAGCTCTCTTTGAGTTCAGCCCACATGGCTCTGGGCGAAAATCAATGCCCATATGTGTCTTCAGCTGCTCTGCACTGGAGTGATGAAGGTTATGAGAGAGAAAGAAAGAGAGATGAGGAGAATCGAGAGAATCCAAGGGTCCGCTGATTACAGACAAAATATTCATCAGCGCTAACAAATTGTGCATCTGTTTACCGGAATAATGGATGAATAATTAAAAGAGAAACGCTCTCGGACTTTCTTTTTTTTCTCCCATCTGCCCCAGGTGCTGTTTTTGGTCAGTGATGGATGGGGAGAGGGCAGACTAATTGCGGAAAGTGTTGGTGCAGGAATTAAAGATTATTACCAGAGGATTCAGCCAGGAATTAATTCAGACCAGCATTCAATGACCATTAGCCTACATAGTGCGCTGCGAAGTTCACCGACCCCGAGTGGTGAATCGCAGACACACTATTGATCGCCATCACAGTGCTTCATTGTTTAGATGTCATGGCTAAGGCTGCTCGTTTGTTTAATTGTTTCTCGTTGAATTGTAAAGTAGTGAGTGGGAGGCAAATGAAAGAAGCTTTTCAAACAGTTACAGCTTAACAAGACACTTTTAGGAGGGGGTGGCAAATGAGACGGGCTGGAATAATCTCACATCATCTTTGCTTCAATCTCACTGTCGTTTTCGTGTGATTTAGGCGACACTTTTTAGGTAACGCGGACGAAGACTCGCTTCTACTCCAAGTTGTTGTGATGACTGAAACCTTTGGGAAAACTACAGGTTTCTTAAACCAAGCACATCGTCCCTATCGTATCAGAGCAGTGTCAGTCATCACAGAGTTCTGGTGCCGCTCAGTTTGGCAGAGCACCCTGGGGCCATGTTCTAGTCCATTCTTCGCCCATTCCGTGTTTTACAGCTGCAGACTTCTCCTGGTTTCCAAGGCGTTTTTTTTTTCCTTTCTGCACTGACCCTTTTTAGAAATTCTGCGGAGACCACGAGTACTTCCTTGGACTGTCGATGCTCCCCGGATCTTTTGCTTCATGCCGACCTCTTGGCCTGCTCTCTCTCCGGTTTTGATCTCCCTTTCCCGTCTCCTTGGCCCCCCGGAGGGTGTCAGCGCTGGCTGAAGGGAATTTCAGGGGGCTTCAAGGGGCCTTTCAATCCTTCATCCAGGTCTTAGTGTTCAAAGACCTTGGCCCATCATCCAGCTGTACGCACACACACACAACCACACACACACACAGCCACACACACACACACACACACACACACACACTCTCAGGACTTGGTTTACTGGTGTGCATATGTATAACATACACACAATATTATGGAGAAAGAAGGGAAAACAGGAAAGAGTGATGGAGGAAGTAAAGCGAGAGAGGAGGAGCTGCTCTGAATTTCGGAATTAGATCAAAAAGAACTCCTGTGAGACGGAGCCTTAGTACAATCAAAATGAGATTAAAATCGCCAGTGAGTAGAATGTACAATAGGCATGTGGGATATGTAATCAATACACTCGCTGCTATAGACAGCAACGAAGAAAGACACACAATAATGAGGTTGACTGCTGATCTGTGTGCGTGTGTGTCTGTGCAGAATTATACACCTTATATAGAATCTAACATCCAGCTCGAGTGTTTGCATCACATTGGACGTATTATGTTCCCTTTCCAGGTTTGAGAATTCTTTGTTACGTAGAGAATAAGGTATATAAGAGACGAAGGTAACTTAAATCAAAGTGGACATAGGTCTTGAATTGTGTTGTAAACCGCAGTGTTCCCTAATTTAACAGTGCCTTCGGGGAGTCTAACGGCTCCAGCCTGGATGGAGAAACCAGATGTGCCCTCTGCCAGAGGAAATAGCCGCTGGCCGATCAACCATAAAACGCCACCGCTTACCCAACGGATTTCACGCCAAAGTGATAGGCAGGGCTGGGAGGAAGAGGAAGAGGAAGAGGAAGGGGAGCCAGGCCGTTTTTTGGCTGTAACTTCTCCGAAATCTATCAGAAACACGCACCTAGACTGCCACAGAGTTGGGAGGGTGATTTAGGAGTCGACAGATTGTGTCACGGGAAAGGGGTGGTGGTGGTGGTGGTGGGGGGGGGGGGGGGAGTGTGTGTGGAAGTGCGCATACAGTGAGCTATAGTGTGGGTGTGTGTGTGTGCTCAATATGCTTTGCAAGATGTGTGCGAGAATCTGTGAACATGGCGTACTTTGCTGTCTGTTTGTTGGTTTGGAAGCACATCTACATACAGTATATGTGTGTGTATGTATGTCCGCGTAATGATGCCTTTGTGTGTGTGTGTGCGTGTGTGTGTGTGTGTGTGTGTGTGTGTGTGTGTGTGTCTGAACGTATACGTCCTTCAGTGTTTCAGTGGGAAAACTGTGTGTGCACTAGGCTTGCGAGACCTTATCTAGATGTCCTAGTTATCGATTTGGCGACACAGCAGATAAGAAAGGATGAATCCCCCTCTCTCTCTCCCCCCCCCCATGCCCACAGCCCCCACCCCTCCTCTCACACAACCCCAACCTCCTTACACATATCTGCCACCCCCACACCTCCCACCCACCCACACCCAAACATGTACTATGTGTGAAATAGACGTTTAAAGCACGCTACCGTAATCTATTTATATCTCATATATAAAATTTCGAAAAATTGTGGAAGAGTATATATTTCAATCTTATTCTAGGGCCAGTTATGACAAAAAGACTGATCTGAATGAATTACCTTACAAAGCCGTTTATAGCGATATGAATGTTTACTCTACTACAGTTTAAAATATCGCATAAATGCTATCGAATTAAGATTTGAATTTTAAATGTTTTTAAACAGGTTTTATTTCTGCATTATTTATTTCTAGTTTAAAGTTCTTTTCACACAAATTTTATGTTCCCTCACACCCAAACTTGTATTGTGTTTGTGCTGGTATTCAAATCTGGTGGTAAGGACACCACAGAATAACAGCACACACACAAATGTAAAAAAAATTTGCTGAAAAATAAGCTACAATGACTGAAAGTTACTTTTTCCAAGATGTAAAACATTTGCTGTTAACAAGTATATGGGTGACTCCGTCAAAGTAAAGTGCTGGGTTAAGGTATAATGTGGACTCATATTACCAGCACAGTGTGACTGCGTGTGCCATTGTTAGTATAATCTGACCCCAATGTACTCAGTGAGAGAGAGTTTGAGTCTCATGTACCATTGAAACTAAAAATCACCCAAGTCTTGTGAGTCACACAAACACTGACCCCTCAATTACAATTCCTCACAATTAGTGTCACTTTACTTTACTTCCTCCATTTATCACCTCCATACATATCACAATGTCTCTCTCTGCTCTCTGTGAAACATCAAATCATGAATTCTTTGTCTGCAGTAAAGTAACAGATGTCGATTCTTGACTATGTCCAACATCTCTGAAAAAGAGCTTTACACCAGGAGTTCAGTCTGTAAATGTCATTACCAGGAAAACATTAAATCCTGTATGTATTGTATTAATGTATGAATTTAAGTTATATATGACAGTAATTGGAAGGTGACTGGGCTCTGACACCAGATGATTCATATTTGAAACTAAAAAACATTACATTTCCACTTTGTGCCAGTTCAATTCTGATGTAACGAAGGTATTATTATCTTTCTTTTTTTATTCGATTGATAAGATTTCTTATATATATATATAGTGTCATCCTAGAGTTACTGAGTTCTGCAGTGACCACAGAGGGCAGATGTAGCTCACACACACACACACTTCAGACTGGAGCTCCTTTTTACAGCAGAAAAGCCAGAGCATGGGGTTGGATGGTTGCCAGGGCGACGTGAAGATTGACAGACTTTCCAGCCACAGACAAAATGCAGTTGTTAGAGCTAATTTCAAATCCCGAATTTGAGGTTTAAAGAGCAATTCACTGCAGGGGGAAAAGTAGAGAGAGTATAGATTGACTTTAGTGGACTGTGAGAATGTATGGGGATGGTAAAAAATAATCCTACATTTCTGAATAAGGACATTTTATAGGAGAGTTTGGGGGTAATGCTTAGCTCAGATTAGCTTTTGCTGAGGGTGTCACATTGTCACAAATATGACAAAGGAGCACATAATGACTTCTAGCCTGAATGGCATTTACATAAACTATATTCGGGTATTCTGTCACCAACCACTGAACACAACTGTAATGCAGCCCTGCTAGTATACACTACAATATACATTACATCCACACAGAACTAATCATAATCATATTAATAATCCAAATTGTTCAACATAGAATACTAGAAACAAAGCAAAGAATAAAACATGTCACTTATTTTCAAACACAGCATAGAAACAAGATAAGATGAAGCCTTCACTCTCCCTCACAGTGTCTCTTATCCAACATAAAGCCAGATTGTGAACCTTCGTCTTGGATCAGGCCCCATTTCTTTCAACGAGGGTGCTGTAAAATTAGTGTTAAATAATTTGTAAGATTTAACTCTGATACTTGAGATTTGCCTTACAGGACTTTAAAGGTGTAAGATAAAGCTGTCTACACCAGGAGGGAAGTTTATAGATGTTGTCTATGGGTCATCACCACCTCTAACAAATGATTGATGCCGCTGTTTGAGAGTCCTGGTCCAAATCTCATTCATCATCTCTCCACACACACACACCACACACACACACACACACACACACACACACACACACACACACACTGTATGTAGATGTCTGGAGAACGAGAGCAACAGTGATATGATACCTGTGCTGATTGTTCCTTTTTTTAATGTCATTTTGACCAATTGATGAGTTGTTTGTAGGAAATAATCACAAACAATCTACACAAAAAACATTTATGTTCTTTATCAAGTCTCATTTAAACTGTTTGGGTTCCAGCTTCTCCTGTGTGAGGATTTACTGCTTCTTTGTTAATATAGATAGAAGATATTTGTGGACGTCACTTTGGGTTTATGGAGCATCAAACAGGCATTTTATGTACACGGCAAAAAATGTTGTGAAACACACTGACAATGTTCATTATCACATTCTTTTTCCCACAGATTGTTATTTCCTGACATATGTCCCGCAATTGTCAAGCGATGAGTTTTGTTATGTTATTAACCATAAAGCCAAGAGATCGCACATCTATAAAAAGAAAATAATGTTGTTTTTCACGTCAGTTCTTCTTTTTCACGCTTGCTCAGGCTAATAACGGCAAAACCTGTTTGTGTTTTGTGGCCTTGCACTCGACTTCCCCCTCCTCCTCCTCCTCCTCCTCCCCCTCCTCCTCATCATCCTCCTCCTCCTCGCTAACCACTGGCTCGATGCTTCTGCCCGAGTGCCTCCCTCTGAAAACGGCACTTGGTTGAACAATTAATTATTCTAATGATAGACCTGCGCTTGGCGGTGGTGCTTTAAACAGGGACAGGGAGAGAGAGTGCAAGAGAGAGAGAGAGAGAGAGAGAGAGAGAGAGAGAGAGAGAGAGAGTGACACAGATGCAGATATCTGCTGTAATCCTTTGTGAGGCTATAAACTGGTTGAGGGTGGCAGTGTTGGTGTGTGTGCCACATTTTGCCATGTTGTTTACGAGTGTGTGTGTGTCGTGAACATAACATGATCAAATACTTCACATAGGTGGATGTTGGATGGATGATAAGTGTACATTTCCTTGTTATAGTGTTGAGATGTGGGTTAGTTGGTCAATAGCCCCGAGCACAACCAAATCCGTAGAGGCCTTGACCACTTGACCACACATCAGCTCCACTACACTGCCCCCAGGCATCTCTCTCACTCACGCACACACACACTCTCACACACACACAAGGATGCATATACTGTATGTGCATGCAGGAATGCAGCTACACGCACACATGCGTTCAAGCTCGCAAAGATGCATGCATATGTACAAATTCACCTTTTTTCTCATCTCCGGGAATCTGGTTTTAACATGAACTGGGTCAAACGCAACACAGTTGTGTACGCACAGACACACACGCAAACACAAATACAACACACTCCTCCCTCTACGATGTCTTACTAGGGCACATGGTAGACAAAACCACTCTTGCGCTCTGAACAACCACCCAGTTTCGTTGTTCCATGAAGTTATCCCACAAATTTCAAACCTGCTTTCCTCCTCCACCACACAGACACACACACACATACACACAAACACACACACCACCTTGTCCCCTCAGCTTGATGTGAAAAAAACTACATAAATTGCTGATTTCACAACTACTTTCATACTTTTGCATGCAGCTTTAGTTGTTTTACACTTTGAGACCAACCTGCCCCCCCCCCCCTTTCCCCTACAATCCTTTCATTTGTCCCTTGTTCTTCTTCTTCTCCTACTCCTTCTTCTCCCTCCTTCATGGCTGTTGCACTATGAATGCCAACACACACCGTGAATCCCTCGCGGTGAATGCGGGGGAGGTGGGGGGGAGGTGAGGAGGAAGAAAGGAGGAGGCGGAGAGGAAGAAGATGGGAAACCAGGATAGGAACAAAGGACGGGGGGGAAGAAATAACGGGAGGAAGACAAGACAGAGGGCAGAAGGAGAAAAGAGGTGTGTGTCACTTCAGTAAAGTACGTTGTCATCGTCAAGGCGATGCCAGTCACTCAGTCAGTCAGTCAGTCAGTCAGGCTCATTGGCATCAAGATAGATGCACGGGTTTCCATTTGCATATGCTATTCAGAGCAGGGGCCCCTCTCTCTCTCTCTCTCTCTCTCTCTCTCTCTCTCTCTTTATTGTTTTTAATCAGAGGCGAATGTCAACAGAATAAATGAAGTTGCGCGGCGAAGTGAAATTTTTATCACATCAGTGGGGGATGGTGTGTGTGTGTGTGGCGGGGGAGGTGGTGGTGGTGGTGGTGGTAGGGATGATGATGATGATGCCTCCGCACATACCTCCCACCCGACACCCCTTCACACACGCACACACACACACACACACACACACACACACACACACACACACACACACCCTCCCCAACCCTCCACCTCCATTCATCACGGGCCATATTGAGGGAGTGAAATTCAGTGGCGGTGCTGGTAATCAATGGAAGGGCTCCATATGGCGGGGATCAAAGGTGTCACATAGTGTGTGGTTCTGCTTTATTGCCAGCCAGCACTGTTAATTGGACAACAAGATCAGAGGCAATATTAAAATCCAATTAAATTGATATGAACAGATTGCCAAGTGATGTACACTAATGTATAATTGAGTATCAAGCAAATGCGAGTGGCCCGTCTCGAGCGCCGAGCTGCTGAATAAATGATGGGCGAGCCGTAGAGGACGGAAACAAGTTTGCACATTAGCCCCCCCACCCACCACCACCACCACCTTCCCTACTTTCTCGTTCCCCTTGCTTCCTTCACTCTCTCGGCCCTCAGATGTGGAGGGACACGTTTTTTTCGCAACCTTTTTTGGGGTTTTGGCTGACATTCTTAAAGGGACATTTTCATCCTGCATAATAAGGGCAGGGGAAGTGTCTGTCTGTCTGTGTGTGTGTGTGGGTGTGTGTGTCTATGTTGCGATTAGGGCGGAGGAGGAGGGGGGGCTAAGGTTTTGCATGCGTATGTGCATCCGTACGCGCGTGTCAAATGTGCGTGTCCAAAGAGAGGGCGGGGCTGGCGTGTAACATTTTAAACAGGGTAATTCCATCACACGCAGACGGCTTTAATTTAAGCTTAATAAAATCTAAATGATTTATTGCCTTTTTTTTCCCCCCGCCGCTGCAAAAGCAAGTGCGTGTTGTGGCGCTTTGGTTAATCGGGCATAAACACGGACAGCCTCCGTCTCAGCGGAGAGGCTCGTCGGCGTGGAGTGCTCTTTAAGAAGAAGAAATAAATAAGCAGATAAAGAAGGATGCGCTGACACCATTTAACAGACCAACGAGGCCTCGGCCAAGGTGACATTCACTGATAAGGTGCACTTGGACTGCAGCCCAAAATAATCAAAAGTTCATCACCGCTCATTCATTTATTAATTGAATATTTTTAGCCTTGACTTAATGCGTTGAGCTGTAGTGCTAATTCGTGACATTGGGACGCTGATAAGGAGATTTACATTTCAAATTTTAATGATATTTGGCTCCAGCGATCACTCCCCCTTTTTTTTTTTTTTTTTTTGGACTAATCATTTATTTCTGTTGTTTTGGTTGCAGTCCAGCATATGCTGTGTTTCTTCCTCCCCCCTCCCCCACCTCCCCTCTTTCTTGCATTAAGCTGGTTTCCTTAATTAAGCGGGCACGGGGCTCATTAACTGCCATGGCGATGGGGTGGCATGATGTGCCCGTCTCAGTTCCCGCCGGCGATGCCCGGACAAAGTGCCTGGGGAGCAGGTGCTGACAAGGTCGAGGTGGCAGCGTGCCATCTGGACTGAGGCTCGGGCCCCAATCGCCGCCTGGCTCTTTGTAGCTATAGTCGTGGCTAATGCCATCCACCAACAACCCCCGACTCAAAGACATCAAAACAGCGCTCGGGCTCTTAGGAGATCTGTGGACTTAACAACCGCTAAAACAAAGGCACAATAATTGGTTTTGGCGCAATCTGTCCTTCGTTTTCCACTCAAGGAGCTTTTGTGGTTAATAAGTGAGCTCTGAACAGAAGGCACATTGAAGGTTTTCTTCATTTAGGCGTGATGCACTTACATTTGCATAACATAGATTTCTATGGAAAACGCTAAGCATATAAATTTATGCAAAGATTACAATACACAATTCTCCTAAAATAATAAACATAACTTAGCATTGGATTTCCTCCAATAAAACAGCTTGACTGTTGAGTGTAAAATATGATGCCTGACCAAAAAGAAAATAATAAGAACCGCTGTGTGATTTGGTACATGGTAATGGTCTATGAACTGTTCCTCTGTAAAGTCTTGTGGCTGAACCTTCTACCAGAGGCACCGCAGCATCTACATTTAGCCCCACAGCAAAAGGCTGATATTACTGTGCGGACAGTTTAAAGAGGTAAAATTTGCCTTTATCTGGAAACCTTAAATGGTTGGTAGTGAATAAAAATGTTCCTACTCACAGATCCAACCTGGATCTCAAATGGTATCAGTAATTACTAATCCCAAATTACAACTAAATGAAATGACAGGGATCAAATGTTCACCATGAAGAGTCTTCGTTTTCTTCTCATTTACTACAACCGTCTGTACAAACATATTATCAGCTATTTGTAGGCTGAGCACCATGTGTGGGAACGCGGCGTCAGATCCGCTTCTCCCTCCCTGACACCGGTGCGGTTCTGTCCTCCCTTCCCACCAAACGACAGATTGTCACACGGTTCTCATGCCTTTGACTCATGAAGTTCCTTGTTGCACTCTATTTGAGGCGACCGTTCCACTCTCGGGCCTTCTGATCACAAGGTCTGCACACACATAAAGACATAAACCCAGAAGGAAACCCATACTTAAGCACTGGTCATTCCCAACTCCCTCCTTCCCCACATTATTTTACAACCTCAGTGGCCTCTTTGCCGGAGGCCCTGGCTGTCATTACGCGGTCCAGTGTTTGGATTTGCAAGCGTTCACCCTCTGATTTGGTGAACGGATGCTTTCTTTAAAAAACGAAGGTATAAAACACGGTTTAATCCTTTTTGCCTAAACATAAAGACGTGAGGGTCATTAAGGGCCCTGGACTTTTGGGGTAACGCGGATCCTGAGTGAGCCACATATGGATGCTGAGACGAGCTCAAAGGGAGCATAGATCCCTCTGTTTATTTTAGAGATTTCTTGCAGGCTGGTTTGTGGTCAGCCATGTGGTGCAAGACCATACATGAAAGGAAATGTTGGATTTGAATGCAGGAGTGGTAACGGGGCCGTCGCACACAAAAGACGAGGTAGATGGATGCGGGAATACTGTGGAACCGCGCCTCACACGGCGAGTGACGAGCGCAAATATGATATGAATTTCGATCTTGTGATTATGTGGTGATGCTTCTTTTAGCACGTGACTTGTTTCCTTTGACTTTGGTGCAAACGCAGGAAGTGAGTCTGTCTTTCTCTTCATTCATTGTTCACTCTAACAGGTTTGCTTTTTCCCTCAGTGTTCTTAACTCCTATATTTTACTTTTTTTAAGGTAAAATAGAAAAAATCTCAGAAAACCTAAATTTTTTGGCAATGATTCAACTAATTTATTTCAGTCCCGGTGTTTCATAGGACACGTTTTGCCTTGTATTGTCTTTTTGACAGCTGCTGTTTGTTAATTGGCGGGACATCACACTGCTGCCGCTGCTCTCTGTCTGGGTCCGAATAAAATATGTGAAATATGCTGTTTAATGATTTAATTTCATAATCTGAATGTACAGAATAATTTAAAATAATTTTTATTTTTAAAATAGTCTTTAAAATGGGTGTTGGACGTTTAATTAATATTTTCTTAAAGCGAGTGGTCCTTGATTCTCTTTTCAGTTTGTAATCTCATACCGTGTGTGTAATCTTACTGATAATTAAATGCACATAACTTTGACCATTGACGCGCTGACACACACGCAGGAGTATATAAGTTGAACTGGTGTTTGCCTGTATAGGGATAAACAGAGCAGAGTCTGAGGGATTTACCTCCCATAATTTAATCCTCCGCTCGCTAATCTGGTGTGAACCTCTAAACCCTCCTGCACACAAAAGTTGACCGACATAATCCCCAGCATATAGCCACGGCCACTCATTCCCTCACTTTGAGGATTGCAAGAAGACAAAATTAGTCCTCTCGTCATTACCACAGACTCTTTTTTTGCATGTTTTGCCATCTTCCTCTGTTTTTCATTCTCCTGTCAATCACGGGCTATATCCCTCCATCTGCTGTCCATCTCCCCGTTGCCACATGAGAGACGAGGGATTGAAAGAAAGATGGAAATTCAAGAAAGGCATGCAAAACAGAAACCAAACAAGGCAGTGGGAAAAAATGTGGAAAATAATAAATGTGCAGTTCCAGTTGTGCTGGCTTCAGATTATTAGCACTGAATCTGTCTGCATACAGGAAATTACAGGGAAAACACACAGTTTCCCAGCACATCTTCGTCATCCACATACTGTACTGTACAGTACTGTAACAGATTACCCCGTGTTGTTGATATACAACGGCTGAAGTGGCCGACGAGCCTGGACGAAGTGACTCCTTTCCACCCCGCTGCTAAAATAAACCACATTATTTGGAGAAAATTCATGATTAGGGCGAAAGGAAAAGAAGGCCCCCCGGTTAGGGGGCGAATGGGTGGAAGAATGAGTGGCGGAGGGAGGAAGGATGGTGGGTGGAGATGGATGGATGGGGTGGGGTGTGGGGGGGCACAGTAGGGGGCTAATTCTCCCCATGCCCTGCTGCAGCTGTGCCCCTGAAACTGACTGACAGATCCCTATGCGTAGGGGGGTTTCTGCATATGTCAGAACAGTGAGGGGCCAGTGTTGCCAACTTTCTGTTACAGTTTTCACACTTTCTATAGCTGCTGATCTTCAACTTTGTGTCTGGGGAGCAGCACCGTCACAAACATTCCTCCTCCTGGCCTAAAGGTGATTTTGGACCTTTGTGGACTTGGTATTTCAAAATTTCATCAGGGGGATTAAGAGCACTGAGTGTCAGAGATTTGACATATATAGAAAATCTGTTATGTATGATCCCCAAATTTAAAGTATTGTCTCCAAAGGGCATTTTTTAATTGATAAAAAATATATAATAATACATACTGTAGCACATAATTGAAAGGACATATATGCATATAGACATGAGGTTAAATATCTTACAATTATACAGCCTTTTTGATGTGATGAGCACTGGAAACTGAATTCTCAAAGCAAAAGAACAAAGCAGTAAAAATAAAACAGCATCACGTGAAGCCACACACCTTGCACCTTGCATATTTAATCATCTTAATCTTTTCCCTAATGCTCAGCATATTTGAGGAGTTTTGGTAGTTGGCTACCTCACTGGAGCTGCATGAGTCATAGCAGCACACATTACTTATCTACCAGTTGCTGCTTTCAAACTTTAACCTTGTAATTATCCCACATTACTGGCAACTACACCGTTTGTGTCTCTGTTTTGTACAGTTTTGCGTAACACTACTTCATATTTTATAGCTATCCATCCAAAATGCATAGAGAGGACTTTGTCTGAGCCATGCAAACAACTATTAAAAGAACTTTAAAAGGTTTTCAGAGACCTGAAAGACTTGCAAAGTACAACAAGTTAAGATGCTTGAGACTTGACTTGGCCTTGCTCTGAATACATGAAAGCGTTGCTGTTTGATATGCAGACTTGGGGTCCTGGGGAGCCAATACCGGCTAATTTGGGGCAGAACATTAATCTGAGAGTGACCCCCCTTAAGGTCTGGACTCAGAAACTTTATTAAAGAAACTGCATTACTTCAACTATCTAATGACTGCAAACCACTAATGATTCTGCTACTAATGATATTGTAATTCCTTATGCCGAACCTCCACTCAAATGAAGCTGAGATGAAATCTACAAAAACTGAATACCATTAGCAGCGTCTTTCAGACAAAAAGCCAAAAATTTCCAATTAAGTCTCGGGGGGGCTAACATCCTAAAAAGCTGAGTCTTTCAGAAAAAAAAAGCTACAGTATGGTGTGACCTTGAGTTGGACCTCTTCCTATATGTGCACCCAAAGCCAAAATCAAAATGGAGAAGAGGCTGTGTGGGCATTTAAAAAAAAAAGAGGAAGAAGAAATGAAACGCTGCACTGTCAGAGCAGCTGTCCCTCCTGTGGCGGGACCCTAAGCGCAGTAACCTTATATCAAAGCTTGGCATGTAGCGGAGCAGCCAGGAAGAAGCACATTAATTATTGAGGAGCATACGGTAACAAGCTGTGAGAGCCGGCGAAGGCCCATTGTAAGGATGACTTGCACCCCATGTCCGATTATCTACTGTTAACCTCGTTTTTCCTCGTCTCTGTGAGCATGGCGGCTATGAGAGGGAGAGAGAGATCTGCCGTCTCTCACTCTCTCTCTCTCTCTCTCTCTCTCTCTCTCTCTCTCTCTCTCTCTCTCTGTCTGAGACACGGACAGACGCACGCTGGAAAACAAAATGTTTCGTCTGGTTTTCTCTTACACTCTACCGCAAACTCTCACACACACACACACGGTAGCCGACACACTCCAACGTGCGCGCACACAGACACAGTTGGATGCCTCAAAGGGCAGGTTATTGGCTCAAAGAGTGGAATAACATGTCAGCCTCAGGGGATTTTGACCAATGTACCTTCTAGTGCAAAAAGGGTGTTTGCAACCATTCACTCAACACCTCTGTGCTTTACCTTCCGCTTTGAAAGATGACATGCTGCCGTTTGCCGCTCTGTAGCTTTACCAAGAGTTCAAAGGGAACAGTGATGGTCCAGGTAAGTGCTCCAAGACCCAATCTGTACTTTGGAGCATGTTTAGAAAGGGATAATCTCGTATTTCCCCATAGGTTCACACTCCTGGCTGGTAAGGGAAAAGGGAACACGGGACGGTTTGGACTTTCTCCTTAACCCTGGTAATGATAGTTGTAATCATCTTTGGATTTTGTTGTTCTATGATGTATAACTGGCTGCTGATACAACGACTGCAACCCATTTAAGAGACAAACCAGGTATTCAGATCTATTACCACATATTTGGTAATGCTCCACTCGCCTCTGATTTGCATCTGAATACAGACACAAGACCTCATTTTGAGCAGAAACAGACACAGATAGTAGCTTTGCATTACACACTTAATTGACCCGTGGGATCCAGCCCAAAACGTCTCTCTCAAACTAGCCCGCAGCTCAAACACATGCCTGTAAATCCACGTTAAATTGACTGTTAACTGAAAGTGACCCTGATACCCAGACAGTGGCTGTGCTGGTGTGTTAGCAAGCTCAAAATTAGTGCTCCAGACTTTAGATTGATCCCAATAGATGCTTAGTGAATCTCAATCATATTCGAGAGCATTTATATGATTGTTGTACTGTCTTGCCGCTTGGTTTTCTGTAATATTTAAGTTTATGTAATAGTAAAAGTATTGAGCACGTAATATATTATCATCAAACATCTGAAAATATTCAAGAAAATTCAAAGAAAACAAAGGATTTGAATGGCATTTAGGGTATAAACTGGATAGGATTGTGCTGAAGTCTCTCTGAACACACACACATACACACACTGGCTGGGGTAGTGTGTAAAAGTGAATGAACTCTGCTTGGTTGACCAGTGATGACCGACCTTTGATCAGAATTGGTTTGTTTCCTCAGGCTGGTGACCTCTGACCTCCATCACCAGACAAAGGTCGAGAGTGTGTTCAGCTCAGTGCTAATGATCCATTTAACACCCCTCAGCCGAGTGAGCGCGTGCTGCCTGCCTGTGTATGTGTGTGTGTGTGAGAGCGAGAGAGAGAGAGAGAGAGAGATGCACACACAGTCGTTAAGCACGTCAACTGACACTTCAGCAACAACTGAGCTTAGCTTTAACATCACAAAATGACAGCTGACACGGGGCGAGCGCTTGCTATTATGAATCTTTTAGAGTAACATTTGACAGCGACCCGTGTAGACGTGAGCGTGACACGTATGGAGGAGAGTCGCACACACACACACATCTCTGATAACGTCATGTGAGTCCTGTTGCACGACAGCCACGGCTTTGAAAGGGGAAAAGCAGAAAGCAAAACACCCACTTTACCACAAAGACCTTAAAACTTTCTCCAGCTTGAAACTTTGTGTATTCTTTCCCACACTAAAGAGGGATTTTTATTAATTACATATGGTAACCCAGTGCAGCCATATTGGGCCTCTGCTGCATTTGTGATTTCTGTTAAAAAGGAGAATTCCCTTATGTTACAAATCCCTGCAGCTTCTTCCGACAAAACAACAGAAAACAACAAAACAGTGGAACCAGCGTCTGGGTTAGAGTGGATCCCTTTCAGCCGGAGCTGGGGACAGAATCCCCTTTCTATCACACTTGCAACGATTATCTTCAAAGCCGAGCCGAGCGGGACCCTTTGTTTTCCTCCCCACTCTGCTTGGCTTGAACCTGACCCTGTTACTTCTAGCTGGTGGAGGATAACATGTTCCTACATTCTGATAACAAGTGTGCTTTTTGCTCATGACTTATTAATCTTTTTTCTCTTTTTTTCAGCATAATTTATAATTCATTTCATCTAAAATTTCATTAATTTTCTAAAATGTTCCAATTGGGGCCTTGCTGGGCACCAGGCAAAGAGGGTTTTTTTTTTTTCTTTGTCCGACCCTCTTTTGTAGTCAGCTATTATTCTTTTATGTAGCAGCCTTGTAGAGGTTATCATCTTCTGAGGGCAAACAGCGCTCGCTGGAAAAGTTTTAATCAGCTTTAATGAGTGGGGTCAGTGCAATAACCAGGGAGAGAGAGAGAGAAAGAGAGAGAGAGCAAAGCTTGGAGAGAAAGTGAGAGGGAAAGATAGCCAGTGTGTGTGTGTGTGTGTGTGTGGACATTTTTTGTAAGGTTCTCTATCGCTCTCATTTGACTTTTTTGCCTGTCCTTCTTCTAATATCTACATTTAGCTCAAATTGCACAGGCATCTCATAGATAATGAATAAGAAATTAATTTGGGACCCACTATCTTCAAAGCATCATTCCAATCAGACACATAATGCCACAAGATAGCAATTAGAAGGCGTCAGAAATCTGTCAGATTATTTCCAACAAAGGACAATGTGTGTGAAATCCTCATCTGCCTGGAATTCCTTCACACAGATATAAAGCTAGTTTAGTCTTGCTCTTTCTCTCGTCCTTGCCTTTTTGTCATTCCCCGGGATCCTGACATATTCCCCCCTCTCACCTTCTCCTCTCTCGGCCTCTATGTCTCCTGGCTTTAGCCTTGGACTCTAATCTTCTTCTGGGCGATAGTCTAAACCAATCTGTTTTAACATTTTACAGAAAGGGGCTGTGTCATTCATCAAAGATATGACTCACTGACTCACTCTATGGATGCCGGACATGAGTTGACTTAAGAATCTACCAGATCAAAACAACGTCTGTGTCTCAAATGTTTGGAACTAAGGTTTGATTGACCATCCAAAAGGACTGTAATGTCTGACCCACACTGACACCATCATCCATCAAAGTGAATGAATTAGTTTTTAGCTCAGGGCCTTGTTGTTGCAATTTGTGGTGTGTTTTGTCCAATATGAGTGGCAGATTGAAGCAGTGGTCACTTCTCCACAGCAGATGCAGATTCTCTTTTTCACACCATGAGGCCAAAAAGCCCGATTGATCTTCCTTTTTGCAAGCATCACAATGTTTTCATTCCTTGTATGGCAATGGAAAAGGTTAGCGTGTGTATGTGTGTATATGTGTGTGTGTGTGTGAGCATGTGCATATGGTGATCCCCATATCTCCATCATCCCTATTATCTCTTTCCCCACATATCGAAATGTCACTACATCTTTCTTGAAAATGTCTTTCTGTGTGTGTGATTTGTGTTCCTGCATGCATTTGTGTATCTACACGTCTGTGTGTCAGTCTGTGAACGTTTCAGGCTGCACTTGTACTGAATTTGTAAAAGGGTGAGCATGCGAGTGCCCAACTGTGTGTGTGTGTATGTGTGTGTGCGACCACTTTGTGATGTGGGCCTTCCTCACTGTGCTCCCAGTGGTGCTGGAGCCGAGCTCAGAGGGCCGGCGCTTAGCCCTGGTGTCGATAAGCGGCCGCTCTTCAAAGAGCGCTGAGGAAAAACGGCTCGGCCCTGTCAAAGCTGGACAAATTCCCTGCTAACACCCTGAGCCTCGCTGCTCCAACAGTTCAAAGAGCGATGGGAAAGAAAAGCCTGGATTGGAAGAAAAGAGAAGGGGGGTGCAGGGGGTGGGGAGGGGGGGTGCTATATATATATAAATCTGTCTGTATATATAAACCATCAGCTGGTCTTTTCAGAGGTAAAGTCCAGGTGGATGTTTTCTGCAAGATGTAAAAGCAAAGTGTGGCAACGGAGCGCAATACTTTATCTCCTCTGCCTGCACAACTTCAGATTTTAACAGCTTTACGGTAAAAGGTGACCAACCAACATTGTTTTGATGGAGCTACACAACTTTAAATCTACTTTAACATCAAATCAACTACATTTAAACCCGAATAGAAGCCACATCATTGTAAATAAGGTCAAATAAATAATTATTTGATGTCAGCAGACTTAAGATCTTCAAATTTGCATGTTGAAAATGTTTGTCATGATCATAATCATATACAGGACATAGTTACATGTACAGTATGTATAGAAGCAAATTACCTTCCAGCTTTAGATCCTTTGCCTACTGTACTGTATATCCTGATGGGAATATTGTGAACAGTCTTTTCAGCTGCCAGTCTGCACCCAGCGGGCCTCCAGGAGACTATTAACTCCAGAAACACACCAAAATGACCAGCAAAGCTTCGCCTGTGGAACAAAGAAACATGTGATGTGCGAAAGTTGTTCAAAAAGAAAGAGGAGGGCTGACAAAAAAAAAAAAGTGGCCTCAGCAAGTATTTCTTTATCGTCGGCATTAATTTGCTCTTGACAAAAACAACGGATTTTCAGCCACTTTTTGCGAGAATTTTGTATTTCTTCTTTTATCTGCCTCTCAGACATTAATTATATATTTATACATTGAATATGCAAAAAAGAGCTGAGGAATGTTGGAAGAGGCAAACTGATTAAAAATTAAACAATGCAGAAAATCGCTCTGTTACCTAAAGGGATGCTACAGTACATCTCTTTTTTTTATCTTTATCTTTACTCCCTCTCTCCCTCGTGACTTCCGTTCGTATTCTTCTTTTCTTTTTGGTTAGAGGTTTCTTTTAAAGCCGGCTGCTTTAGAGGCACGCTTCCCTGGGCCACAGATAGTGGCAAAGTGTGTGTTTTGCATATGCCTGACTGTGTGTGTGTATGTGTGTCCGTGCGCGTGTGCGGATGTGTTTGTGTGTCTGCATGTGTGCGCGTTGCATAGCAGCACCCAGGCTATTTGTCATGGCGTAGGCTGTTTGCTGGGTCAGTCCAGATAAACTAATGTGTCAGTGCAATGGGGCTTTGCCGCTGACCAGAGCGCCTGCAATATGCAAAGACTTTGAATTATTTCTCTGCCCCCTGGCTCCTCTACTGAACACCATGCAAAAAGCAGAGAAAAGAAGATGGAGAACTTGAAAGAAGGGAGGGAATAAGAGAAGACTGGGAATACGGAGGGACAGGAAGAAAAAAGAGTGAGATATTGGGGAGAAGTGAGAAAGGAGGACATACGGTTTTGGACAGGGAATGGAAGAAAAAGAGAGTTGGCAAATAACAGAGGAGGAGAAGAGGGAGAATGTGTGTGTGTGTGTGTGTGTGCGTGCAGGGGGGGGGGGGGGTGCAGTGTGTGCCAGTGTGTCTCCTCAGGGAGAGCATTAGCCAGCCTTTGAAGAAAGACAGAGTGGCCTAAGTGCCACAAATGAGACTTACGCCGACAAAGTCACAGGGTCGCTGGTCACACCGGTGGCTTTGAACGCGTGTGTATGGATGATTTCCTGATCTTTTACAGTAACATCTACACATCTTTGTCCATCAAAGCCTGGTCTGCACTGTGCGTTCTGGTGCCAGGGGGTCAGAAATGATCATTAATAGCATATCAAGCAGGATTGAGGATGAATGACTAACCCAGGCCTGATTGTCTGTTTATATGCAATCAGGTCCTAATTATATTTCCGACCACACTTGAAGGCGGCGTTGTAGGGATATTGCTGTATACACGTGAGCGCAGGCTTTTCTGTTTATGTGCAGTGCGCTTCACACTTCCCCCATCTGAACTCCATCATGAAATATCAGCTTCAAAAATGTTGACATTGGCCTTCAAAAACCCACATCAGTTGAACACAGCTGTCAGTTTGGCCAAAGCTACTGTAATTGTGGTGTTACAGTCAGCTTGTATAGACACACACACACAAACGCACACACATTCAGTATATATATCCAGGAAATACATATGGAGTTAAACTGATATATATATATGGAGTAAAACTCTGAATATATGGAATGAAACCGAGAATCTCTCTCCATCTCTCTATGTATACTGTATATAAACTACATATACTGTATATATACAAACCCATAGATAGTTATAATCATGTCAGTGTGGTCATATATTTTAACCTCAGATTCTGCTTTGTTGCCTCTAGCTCTCCTGCTGAGATCAGGCTATCTGTACTGTATGAAAATGTCAGCTACAAATGAAAGTAAACAACTGGGGGGGAGAGGGCGGGGGTTGGCGATACTGCTAATATCAACCCCACCCCTGGACAAACTTGGTATGGCCCTGGGGTGGAGTGCAGATTGACAGGTGGGAGGCTGGATGTCAGAGCCACAGGGGGGTTTCTCTGTTTGAACGGCAGCAGCTTTGGGTCTTATTTTAGGAATGAGGAAATAAACAAAGATAAGGCTCAAACTTAATTCTGCTGCATACACACACACACAAACACACACACATACACAAGCGTATGCGCTATGTCACATGCCACAGCAGTGTATCACTGGAAAAGTCCTCAAATACAGAGTGACACTTTGTGTACCTACTGTATTTATGGCATTCTGGTAATGATTCATTATGGTGAATATTCTACATTATTGTGATGTAGTATATGTATTGTATGTTAGATAACAGATAATGAATCTAAAACATATAAATCCTCTTTTTTGGACAGAAGATCAGTCAGTTACGATGTTATAATGAAGATATGTAAAAGCTTTAACACCATTGAGATCTTAGACGTCTTTCTTACCTTCTTTGGTTTGTGTAGTCAAATCGAAAATTTCAATTCCAATTTGAACTTACTTGAGACTGACTTACTAAACTCCACATTACCTCCACTGATAACTTTCCTCCACCAAAGCTCTTTTATCTCCTCCATGTATTCACTCCACCACCCAGCTCCTAACAAAACATTGAGACCCCCCTTTGCTCTAAACTAAATCATTCCCAAATTCCACTTCCTAACCTATTAATGCATGCAGCGCAGGCTTTACCCTGCATTTCCCCTTCCTCCTATTGTATAAATATACGATTAACTAAAAAAAGACATCATTTGTTTGGCTTGGTGCGGTCCCTGAGCGTGTTGTTTGGGCCCCCTGTACAACACAGAGAGTGTTTGTTGGCATTAAGTAGCACACGTGTCGAAAATAAACACCTCGCTCGACAACGCTCCATTAATAACACGCCTTCGCTTTGTTGCTCGCTTGTTTCTGCTGCTGCTGCGTTTTGTTACTTTGCTGTCTTACTTTCTCTGTGTTTTGTAGTGCGTGTGTGTGTGCTTGCGCGTGTGTGTTTGAGTGTGTGTGTGTGTGTGTGCATAATGTTTTAAGAAGCCCTAAATACTGTATGTTTGTGAATGAGTGCATTAAAGTGAATGTGTTTGTGTGCTTCTGTGTCAGTAAAACACTGTATACTGTATGTGTGTGTGTACTGGTATACATTTGTTGGAATGTATGAGTGTGTATCCAAGAGCTGATTGGCATGACACCCAGAAGGGGAGAGAGAGAGAGAGAGAGAACAGGAAATAATGATGGAAATGAGGCAGACATATGGAAGACAAGACAGTGACCAAGTTAGTGAGAGTGTGTGAGTGAGTGAGAGAGGGAGAGAGAGAGAGAGAGAGAGAGAGAGAGAGAGAGAGAGAGAGAGAGAGAGAGAGAGAGAGAGAGAGAGAGAGAGGAAAATGAAGTGACAACCATCATGTTCAGCAACCAAACAACCAAAGGCACCCAGGACATTTTATTGTTGTTCCACAGGAGACGTTTACACTATTCTTGGTATATTTTCCCCCATGTATCCTTGTAGCAACAATGTGTATATATGTGCATGTGTGGACATATATATACACACACATACAAACATACATACATACACATATATACTGTATATCATCTGTATGTGGATGCATTCATGTTAATCCAAGCTGGGCTATTTTGGGTGGCTGGCGTTCAGGAAAAACTCCCCGAATGTCACAGGAAACAAATAACCCCTCGCAACCCAGCGCCCCCTGCCAACAGGAGAAGAGAGGAAACTTTTCCTCTCATGAATATGCAAAAACATCACAGAGGATTTGCTTGTTTGAAGAACTGCTCCTTTTGTTTCTGACAATTAAAAGCGCAAACAGCAGAACTCCTTCTTAATCTGTCTTTCGCATTCTTTTACGCTATTTGTGGTTATTAATAGTCTCCAAATTTCAAATAATTTCTAGCAGTATTTTAAGGGAGCGTCCACAAAGTTCTAATTTTGAACCATGTCCTTCTCTACTGCTAAGGGCTCCCTGATTTGTTGCATTGATGTTTCCCCAGCAATCACCTGTCAATCAAGCAGGGACTCAAGCACAGTTATATTTACATATATATTTGAATACTTATACATGTTAAGTATATTAGAGTACATATATAAGAGTACATATATTGTATGTTATATGTATTTTAATGTTTCTGCTCATGATTTTATCCAGGAATCATCCTCCCAGCATCTGTGCTAAGGTTTATGTGTATTTCCTGAATAACAACAGTTCAGTCAATGACACTGAGAAGGAATACACAGAAGTGAAGCTGAAGTCACAGCTCACATACTTTTATGCAAAAATTAATTAAAGTTAAGAATTACTGAGTGGAAATTTTGTTGAATTACTCTTAGTGAGACACTTCAGGCTCAACATCAGTAATGTGTGTGTATGTGGACAGATCTGAACTGACAGATATTAATTTGGAAGCAAAATCTGTTGGCAAATGATGTGCAGCAGCTACATTCTGCGATTGACTGATAGATCTTTGCTTTATCCGTCAAAATAAACCAGTCAAAGCTCATTTTCTCCACCCAGTTGTGACACGTCAGTCGCCGGTGCTCATATTTTGATAAACAGCAGAGGGGGAGGAGGACGTGCTCTGTCACATTTCATGAGGAGCAGCGAGTGGAGAGAGAGGAGGGCCTCTGTCCGCCCTGCATGAGCTACTCCTCAAATATTAATAATGATAATGAGCAAAGGGCTGACCAGGGCCGGGGGGCCTCAACTACCAACCCCTTATTAAAATAACCTCTGCAACTTTCTCTCTGTCACACACACATGCATATGAACATGCACACATCCGCATGGCAATATGGCAATATGGGATGCAGACATATTATTTAAAGGAGATAAAATCTGAGAGCACACAAGCACATCTACACACACACACACACACACACAGACGATTTGGGCAGACATGCAAATAGGCACCCATTGGGACTGAGGATAGGATTCCCCTCTGGCCAGAGAGCCCACACTCCCCATCGCAGCCCCCAACCTTCTGACCCATGTCACAGACAATCAGACTCCCACACACACACACACACACACACACACACACAGGCTTTAACGTCTTCTCTCTGTGCAGCACACCACAACAACCCCCTATACACATCGTCTGTCTCATATGCACATACACACACACACATTCAGCCATGGCAAGTGCCCTGGCTCACCCCTGGACCCCGTTGGTCATTAGTATGGAGGCCTGTCTGTGTTTGTTTGGCTTCTAATGGACCATTTAAATGCAGAATATTCACAGCAGACAGGGCCATCCTGGGGGACGGCGCGCGCAGAGGCCTGAATATGCTTCGGCTCCATTATCCTGGAGGAAGTTATCCTTATTATCATCACACAACGCCACGCTGACTGGCAATGAGTTACTGCGCTCCGGCCCTCAGCTGACTCTCAGTGCACTTCAGCAGTGAATGAAGGGTCGCAGGACTGCAGCAAACAGAACCTACAATTCTGTGTTCTATTCCTAATATTCTATGCCATTTGTATGTTAAGGTTGTTTTTTGTAGTAGATACATACTGCTACTGTGTAACAGCTGTACATTGTAAGTTCTGTGAAAATCATTGTTAAATCACTTCTTCCCCCAGTGTTCAAAGCTGTGGGACAAACGGACGAGCCTGCAGAGGAAAATGTGTACGCTCACAATAATTACATGAATGAATGCATCCTTTTGGAATATTCATGTCTGCACCTAAATACATATATCAGGAACAGGATTATTTCAGGCAAAGACTGCATGTTGGAATGAGGCTTAAGATACCTCATCATAGGTATTTACCCATAATGCTGCAGGACATCAAGGTGTCAACAACATGTCAGATAACTGTGCTGTGTTATGGTGCTGCTGTCCAGCTAATTTCTCTAAGAGCAGCATCTCTCTCTCTCTCTCTCTCTCTCTCTTTCTCTCTCTCTCTCTCTCTCTCTCCGCATGTCCTTCCTCATGGTTAATCTTATAAAAATGAAAGGGAGTTTGGCGTGAGGCCGACCAGAGTGCCATCCTCTGCCGCTGGCTGTAGATTAGCATAATGTTTTAGAGTTTAATGTGTGTGGATGTAAATTGTGTGCAAGTTGATGGGTGTGTGTGTGTGTGTGTGTGTGTACATTTCCGTGCATGCAGGCTTGTGTGTGCACCTAAACACATCGTACTGTATGTATGACTGTGTACGTGTATGTATGCTGTATGTGTGTACAAGTTGCATACTGTATGTGTATTTGTGTGTGTTTGTGGATGTTTGCGTGAGAGTTGAAGTGTATAAATGTGTGTCTGCATGTATAGATTTCTGTTAGTGTGTGTGTGTGTGGTATGTATGTTCAGTGCTCTCTGGGGAGCGGTGGTGGTGGAGGAGGAGGAGGGCTAGAGGGAGGCTGCTGGCCCAGCGGGAGGCTCCAGATGTGGGGCTACTGAGCTGACAGGCCTGGGCCCCTCTGGGCGTATGTGTGCCAACCACAACCTCTCCCTCGCTTTGCAGCACCCCTTCTGCGGTCTGGATATGGTGTGTGGACAGAGAGAGAGAGAGAGAGAGAGAGAGAGAGAGAGAGAGAGAGAGAGAGAGAGAGGTAGAGGTAGAGAGAGAGAGAGAGAGAGAGAGAGAGAGAGAGAGAGAGAGGATCCATTGATGTAAGTTTTGGCTTTTTGGATTTAGATTTTGGTCAAATTCTCGAAAAATGTCAGGGTAACCATGAACCAAGTTGGTCATTTTTGTGAAAAGCCCATAGCTTGGACAGGGAACATCCTAGAGACAGAATTTAAATATGACACCTGGATGGCACCAGGATTCGTTTGTGTAAGTTTGGGGCAGATTCAAATTCTGGAAAAATGTAAGTGTAAACATGTCAGTTTAACCATGAACCAGACTGGTAACTTTTGTTAAAAGCCCATATCCTGGTCAAAGAAAGAGCTTGAGCTCTACAAATTCAAACATAGCATCTAGATGGCACTAGGATCCTTTGGTGTGAGGTTGAGGCAAATTTAAATTTTAGTCAAATTCGGGAAAAATGTCACAGTTACTATGGACCAAATTGGTCATATTTCTGAATAGCCCATATTTTGGGCAAAGAAAGAGCTAGAGGTATAAAATTTCAAACGCTTCATCTAGATGACACTAGGATACGTTGGTGTAAGTTTGAGGCAAATTTCAATTTTAGTCATTCTGGAAAAATGTCATAGTAACCATGGACCAAATTGGTCATATTTCTGAAACGGCCATAGCTCGGAAAGGGAAAGAGCTAGACACGTAGAATTGAAACAAACCTATAATTTCCTGCTGAAATAGCTCAGTTGGGAGAGCGTTAGACTGAAGATCTAAAGGGCCCGGGTTCAATCTGGGGTTTTTCGGCAAAAAAACAAACACTCTGAGAGTTGTCGGTGCAATCATGGACCAAATTGGTTATTTCTGTGAAAAGCCCATATCTTGGTCAAAGAAAGAGCTAGAGCTCTAGAATTTCAAACATAGCCTCTACATGGCACCAGGATCCATTGGTGTACGTTTGAGGGAAATTGAAATTTTGGTCAAATTCGAGAAAAATGTCATAGAAACTATGGACCAGACTGGTAATATTTATGAAAAGCCCATATATCTTGGGCAAAGAAAGAGCTAGAGCTCTAAAATTTAAAAAAAAAATAGCCTCTATGTGGCACCAGGAAACTTTGTTGTAAGTTTGAGGCAAATTTAAAAAAAAAAAAATTCAAATTCTGGAAAAATGCCAGTAAGAGAGAAGAAGAGGTAATGAGAAATGCAAAAAGAAAAGGCAGAGGATGCACAGAAGAACAGAACAGAACAGAAGAGCCTCTCAATATCACAACTGAAAGCTTTTGCATCTAAAACAGTTTAGTGAAGAACTAAGAGAAATTTGTTCAGGATTAGAAGGTTTATCTTCCCACTGTTGGCATGGTACTTACTGTTTGACATGCATTCCCACACAGACACAACAGCAGTTTGGGTCCGTTTCTTTAGGCAACTCTGGAGTTTCCCCTTTCGAAATATTCTCAAAGCAATCCAGGGTGACAGAAGGAAGAATTTTCCAAGATTCTCTTTTCCCAGACCAGCGCCGGACTCATAACTCCAACTCCAAGGATGGCTGAAATAACCTGGCTGTGGCGAGCGAGTGAACAACACTTTCCTCTCTCGCTCAAGTGCTTTCATACTGCGTTTAGGGCGAGGTATTGAACCCACAACCCCCTTAGTGGAGCTGCTTGGCGGTCACCAAAAGAGTCTTTTGGCCGCACCGGGGGCAGCTGTAAACTGTCAACATGTCGAATGATGTGAATGTGATTCTAGGCAGCTCTGGATAAGAACATAGTGCTCATGGATTCTTGGAAAAAAATAAAGGTTAAAGAGAAAAAAGACATATTAACGAAGTGATTCATGGATTGAGACCTTGGTACCAGTGATGGGTCGGTGGCTTTATTGAATCAGCAGCACAGCGCGGCAGAGGGAACTGCAAACACAGAGGATTTTAAACCTTTTTCTTGCAGTAATAACCCTTCATAATCTGCTGTTGAGAGGCGCACACAACCCCATGTGCAAAAGATTGCTCCCAGACACACCAGCACAGATGTACACAATTTATAGGCCTATATGTCCACACACACACAAGTCCACACAGTTAATATATACAGTGATGGCACATAAACATACCACCACTATTCATATATTGTAGCTTCAAACACACACTTACACACAAGTATGTATTTACTGCTGGATGCATTCACAGCAACCATAATTGCTGTGAAATGCACGCACACACACACACACACACACACACACACACACACACACACACACACACACAGGGTTTTGTTGTGTGTGATGTGTACAGTGCTGTGTTGAGCCTGCAGCAGTTCTTCCAGTGAATGTTATCTGGTCTTATCTGTGTGTGTGACTGGCCTGGTAACAGCGGGTCGGCTCCATTTGCGTTATCACTGGGACAGGCTGCAACCCCCTGGACACACACACACACACTCTCTCTAACCCCCAACCCCTCACACACACACATAATGGACATACTATACACTCATAATATCTTTCAAGGGCCAACAGTAGAAAGCCTGCAAACTATCAAGGAAATGGTGATCTGGAAAGAAAATGACATGATCTTCATATGCTGTGTGTGTGAGCACATGAGCCCAGAAACGTGGGTTAGGTTAAAGTACACAACAAACAGTGATTCCAAGCTTTTTACACATTCCACATGTTTACAATGTATTTTAGCTCTTTGAAATAACAAGAAAAACACAACAGAGTGAAACATCCCACTAGTAGCGTCCACTCTTTGGCCCACTGCTTTATTTGCTCTCTTTCACTTTCACACACACAAATCCTCACACACACACGTACACACACATCTCACCGTTCATTGCCCCTGGTGTGCTGGAGGCGGGTGGGGCGCGGGCGGGGGGGCAGTGCCCCGGGCCATATGGCAGAGACACAGACATTTACATAATGTCATATTTTATTTAATTAGCCATTCTAAATGCAATCAAAAAGCTGATGAGGGCTCTGAGCTGCCTTGCTGATTGGCAACATGATAGCGCTCTGACCCCAAACACAGCCGCAGCGCATCCCAATGATGCAATATTCAAACCATCCCTGTGCTCCTACACAAGTCCAATTCACACACTCTGCATGTGTGTGTGTGAGTGTGAGTGTGTTTGAGAGAGAAAGAGTTAGCAGGAGGGGGGATGTTTATCTGTTGTTTGTTTAGGAGAGAGAAAGTAACTTCATCACTGAGTAATTGAGAAGTGGTGAGAGAGAGAAAACAGGCCAGGTAAAGTGATAGGGAAAAGAAAAAAGAAGGAAAGAAAGAAAAAAAAAACGGAAGAAAGAAAGAAAGAAAGAAAGAAAGAAAGAAAGAAAGAAAGGTGTGAAGTACGAGTGTGCATAACATAAGTTTCAGTGATATTTGGGGCAGTTGGCTGGTGTGTGTGATGATGCAGGTGCGTGTGTGCGTGCATGTGCGTGTATGTTTCTTGTAATCAGGAACTACACCGATAGACTTGTCCTTTAGGACCACCCTGCTCAGCCAAGTGTCAAACACAAACACACAGAGAGAGAGAGAGAGTGAGAGAGAGAGAGAGAGAGAGACTGCTGTCCCAGAGGAGAGTGTTGGTGTGTAATGGGACCACACCAGGTCGCTTTGAACAGAAAGGAAGGAAGCAAGGCCTAACGCCACTGTGAACACACACACACACACACACACACACACACACACACACACACTAACACACTAAACTGAAGGCACACACTTGAACGCACATAAACTTGCTTCAAAGCGTGCTCCACACACATGCAGGTTACACCACCACTGTGACATACGCTCACACACTCACACACACACACACACACACACACACACACACACACACACACACACACACACACACACACACACACACACCTGCACGCTCTCAGCAGCAAGTCAAATAAACAGTACGAGCGCGGCGGTCAGGCACTGCATGGTTTAACAGGGCCAAAGTGTTTTAAAGAGGCTGCTGAAAGGTGCTCGATATGGAATGAGCTTTTTTTTGTTCTGCTGGAATAAATCAGTCATTGTGACCCTCCACTCACAAAGACGCCATGTTAGCAGAGTTACAGGAACATATGAGGCCTGACTCGGACACTTTATATCCTCCTGAAATTTGTTTTACTTTTTATTTTACTGTCTCTTAAGATGAAGTTTTAACATATTTTCTGTCTCAAATGATTTTAAAATTGCCTTTGCATCTTACAGGTGCTATCATATTGACGAGCTCTGCGTTGTAAAGAAAACAACAAAAAAAAAAAAAACAGATCAAATCTTTGTTGTCTGGTTTACATGCTGCACGGAAATCAATCAGAAAGCACCGGCACCAAATCCATCACACGCAGCCTTTTCAAAGACCTGGACCCCCCATCGCGTGCTTTGCACTGTTATTGGTTCCCAACAGTTTTATGAGAAACTAGTAAACATCTGTCTGGTGTATTTTTCCGAAGACAACTTTCAACAAGGAAGGGCACAACTCTTAGGAAGGTGTAAACGATGGTGTGCTCGTAAATGACAGATGAAGGAGAAGAGGTGCGTCTAAAAGTAAAAACGTCTCCAGTTTGAGGTGGTTTACCTGCAGAAGTAATTGGAAACAGTTTGAACGACAAATTTGGAAGGTGTAAACAACCATTGTTACATTGCTTTGGAAGAGACGTGAGGAAGAGGAGGACAAGCTGACCAAAATGCAGCTGCTGTGTGACTAAAAGAGCAAAAACAAGGATAATTGTATATGAATTTGGAGTTTGTTTACCTTTTCTATGCATATGTCTTAAGCTTTTGGGTGAGTGAAGTTATTATTGCTTATCATAGAAATGACCACACACACACATATACACACACGCACAGACACACGTGTCATAAACGTCTGTCTTGCCTCCTCTCTTCCAAGAACTGCCTTATCAGTGAACTGCTTGAAAGCCACACACACACACACACAAACACACACACAAACCCAATGACCCCAGGTTTAACCCCACCCACTTGTGTGCTATAAGGCCAGAGAAAGACAGTGGTACTTTGTCGCTACTGATAGAAATGAGATTCAGAAACAGGAAGAGGAAATGAGAAAGAAATAGAGTTAGACACACTCGTAACACCTTCTATCTTCATCCATTTCAAGAGGAAGGATGAAAGGAAGAAGGAGAAAAAGCTTTAGCATGTCAGAAATACCAATAAAGATACATAAACTACCTTTTGATTCATCCTCTGAGGACTATGAATAACTGAAAAGTCTATTGAAATCCACAGCTCAGTCCTTTGACAACAGACCAAAGTGTTGATCAAGCGAAAATATTGAGGAGGGGTCATGAAAACCATTAGAGAGAGCATCCTCTGGGGACCCTGAGTAGCAAATGCCATGGAAACCGGCACAGCGTTTGTTGGGATGTCCTGTGCTGGATCACAGGGTTCTACACCCACAGACCCGGAATCAACAACATCACTGCTGTGTGTGTATGTGTGTGAACATCTTATTAGAATGATAATAACATTACACCCTGCTGGTCTGGTAAGACCGAGACATGTTGTCTTTCACCTTTTCTGCTCTCTCTCTCTGTCCCTCACAAACACACACACACACTTAAGGTTCTGGTGGGTCCTCCCTTTGTTAGCAGAACCAGCAGGGCTCTGGTCATTGTATTTTGTTTGGGGGGGTTGGATGTTGGAGGAGGGGGTTTGGGGGGTCTGTCTGGTTAGGAATTGATTCAGTCTGGGACTTAGACAGGGGTGGAAGGTCATAGCCTTGACGGTGACCCCCAGCTGAGACAGAGAATGTGTGTGTGTGTGTGTGTGTGTGTGTGTGTGTGTGTGTGTGTGTGTGTGCGCGTGTGTTTGTGTGTGTGTATGTGTGTGTGTGTGTGTGTGTGTGTGTGTGTGTGTGTGTGTAAGTGTACAACTTACATAATAACAACATAATATCTAAGGGCTCAGAGGTGTCCACCACTGTGTGACAAGTTTGATTTGAGCCTCTATGTAATAAGGTTTTGTAACTTTTGTTTTTATTATTTTGACATTTGTTTTTCATGTCTGTGTGTTTCTGTGTGTGTGTGTGTGTGTGTGTGTCGGCTCCATGATGAGGAGAGTCTCATTAAGCCCAGGAGGAGGCACAGGTGGAGGGAGAGGGTCACTCCAAAGGGACAGAGCGGATCGATCAGGTAGGAACCCCCCCCCCCTCCCCATCACACAGACACACACACACACACACACACACACACACACACCACCACCACTGCCACAATCTTCCCCTCCTCCAACACACACACATTTATCACACCTGAATTGACACATGCTTAACTGTATATCCTTAGCCCAAAATAAACACGTGCAATCATCTCTCCACACACACAACGTAACTAATTAGACAGAGATATAAGCTACTGTATGTGCCTGCACAAACAACACGCTCATAAAGTGGGGGAAAAAAACGAACCGCAGTGCAAACACGCACGCACGCATGCACACACACACACACACCCGCAACTCAATCAACACGGTTTATTTCTGGCAATACCTCAGCTTCTTCTGCATTGACACGTGATAGACAGATGCATTAACAAGTAAATGAATACAAAAGAGATGTAGGCACAGAGTGAAGGACAAACACGGCGCCAAATGACCTCAGCGCACGTACAAAGACACACACAAACGCAAACACACTCCAATCTAAATTACAGGTGCAAATTGGGCGATTGGAGGGGGGTGCGTGGCAAGGAGGTGGATGGGTGGCGCAGGGTGGTGGGGGCAGGGTGGGGGTCTTTGGAGTGGAGGCGACTGAAATGGAAGAGCCCGGGCTGATCAATACTGCTTGAGATTTTCCTCCCTCTGCTCTCCTCTCAATTGTCATGCTCCCTCTAAGCAATTAAATGCCCCCCCCCCCCCCCCTTCCCACCACCCGCCACCCCACCACCATCCCTACCCCACCCCATCATTCTCCTTCTCTTCCTTTCTCTCACCTCATCCCCCTCTTTCTTGTTCCACTGCGTCTGGGTTTCTGCGTTTCACTCCCACGTCGCTTCGGTAACACGAAAGTTACGCTTTGGTTCGACGCAAAGTTAGTCAGATTTTTTTTTTAAAGGCCTTAACTCTCAGGTGCGAGTTTGTGATTATCAAAACTTTACGCGTTGTCCTCCTGTGTTACAGCACCATATGTGCTTTGCGTCTAAGTAGGTTAAAGAAACCATGAAGAAAGTTCTGACCCGGCCCCGTATGCTACTGTATTTACACAACACCTGCACTAAGCACATACCTCTAAGTGAAACTTATAGGACCAGCTCATGAAAAATGATGCTTTACAGAGGGAGCAACGTAAGCGAGAGCACGCATATGTACACGTGAGGATACATTATTTTATATATTATGTACATTTCTAAGGTCCTTAGAGGTCCAGCAGTGACACACATTCAGATTCTTCTTCGAAATCTTTTTATTTTCACTTGACTTAAAGTTGCCGGTTTATAAAATTACAAACATGAAGGCTTTTGTATATACAAGCTTTTGGGTTTTTGCTCTTTAGTGTAATCTTGGGTTGCGATGATGTGAAGATGAAGGAAGGAAGGATCTCCGCTGACACTGTCTTTGCTTGTTTAATGGGGTTTTATTATACAAAGTACAGCATCATAACAAGCACCATGGAACGCTTGTGAGAGACTCTGCAGCCGGAATGAGTCGCTCCCGAACTCCGACTTTCAGACGTATTTATACAGTTGATTGTCACTCAAGAAAAGACCCGTTTCAGTGGATATTGACAAACCACCTGGGACCCCTGTAAACACTACATGACCATATTTGGTAATAGTTCACTTTTATAACGGCCATAAACTGTCATCTATATGTCAGCTGTCTAAGCCCAAGGCTTAAACAGCTGACCTCCGGTGCCATTTACATTCCTTGTCCAGTTCAGTCCACTTTTCCTTTGTCCATTGTCAGCTGTAAGGCCTTCCCTAGTAGAATGAATATATGTTCTTATTGAGATACTAGATATACAAGCAAAATATACCACAGCTCCATCAAATAAACTTCATTAGATTAACATCTTGTTGTGTAACGTCAGTGAATTTTAGGTTTGGGACCTTCTGGCAGCTTAAACAACAACTTTAAATCTGTTTAAAGTAAATTATTGTGACTTCCAAGTGATAGCAGATAAAAAGGACAGAAATTAATGATACAATATTAAATAATAAACAATTTAAACATAGAGTTTATTCAATGTAACATGCACCTTGAAGTGATTGACATGTCCCTGATGTAATGGCAGATGACCTTGGCTACTGATTGAAAGATTTATTTCAGAGCAGATATTAAATATGGGATCTAAATTTCAGTTCATATAAAGTTTTCAAGCCGACAATGTGTGAAATATGACTAATATTTTTCAATTAAAGTGGCTTGTAAGACAAACTGAGAATTGAACTTATTTTGAAATGTTTTTGCTTAAAGACGTAATCAATCATTTGTTGGATCACAGTCAATGCAGTATTAATGAATTATGGAATAAATACAGAATCAATCACGCTGCTTCATATCCACCACATTAGAGAAGCAGCTGATATCACACTGATACACAGATCTATTTTTTAATAAATGTCTATTCATCAGCCCAACTCAAACAAAGAATATATTATATAATATTTTCTGTGTCTTTCATTGATACTGGCATTAAACCAGTCAACAGAAATGGACACTTCCTCTATTCATCCTTGTGGTCTGTCCACTACAGAGCTGCAAGCCTGAAGTGTGAAGATCAGTCATTGTCCGGTGAGCTCAACAGAACAAGCTGTGTTTGGACGTTGATCAGCTGCTTGGACGGTTACCCACGTTTCAGTTTCAGCCGTTCTAAACAGCTCCATGAATGGAAGTAAATGGGAAATGTGTGTGTGTGTGTGTGTGTGTGTGTGAGTGTGTGCGTGTGCGTCTGCGTGTGTGTGTGTGCGTGTGTCTGTGTGTGTGTGTGTGTGTATCTGTGTGTGCCCACTCCATCTGTGACCTTGCTGTGTAACAGAAGATAGTGCCCATCAGGTGTGTGCTTGAGACACACGAGAGCATTTACACACTCACACACACACACACACACACACACACACACACACACACACACAGCGGGTGGCAGTAAACAGAAGCATACAGATGCTGGGTCAGGCTGTACACAGCAGGTCAGTGTCGGCTTTGTGTAACTCAGTGTGGTACCAACATAGATTAGCACCAGTGTGTTGAGGTAACACATTGTTAAAGAGGCCGTACAGGGACATTGTAATTACTCATTGACCCCAGTTCCCTAAACACACACATGCACAATACTGCACACAAAGCCAGATGACATTCATCATAATGTACTAGTTATAAAAACACAATTCTCTCCGTCATCTGCTTTTCTTCCCCGTATTTGTTTCTTTTTCCGTCCTTGGCTGGTTTAAATAAAGCTGGATTCCCCCTTTTCACATTCATCTACATCTTATTCATTTGTAGTATTTGTGATAGTACTCGTAATACTAGCAGTGTTGTGTTGTTGTTTGTGGATTGATGTGTCTTTATCCCCGCAGACACAAATGTCTCTCAGTGTCAATCAGGCTCCCTTAGGTATTTTGGGGTGGGGGCACGATGTCACCAAGAGAGAGAATTGCATTGTGGTACTCTGAGTGTGACGCGTTGCCTTCACAGACAAATCGATTAGAGACAGTTCAGCACCGTGGATGCTCGAGGCATTTCACATAAAGAAAGAAGGAGAAAGACAAGGAGGGTAGGGGGAGAGGACGGCCCTCCCCCAGCCCATTTTAGGGAAAAGGAGTCCTGCCAAAGCCTGCAGACCTGCACGGACTGAATGCAAACACACACACACACACACACACACACACACACACACACAGAGAAATGTTCTGTCTAATGTTTTACCTCCACAGTTTCACCAGTTTAGATGTGACACCACACAGTGACCTCATCCTTTAATCTTTCTTTGGGAAGATTACAGTTTAGGGATATTTCAATCCGAGGATTAATGGCAAATGAGACCGCACAGGCAAACCCTCTGCCCGGAGGACTCAGCAGCTGACCACTCGCATCCATTTGATCTAACCGTTTGAAATTTCCATGACAGTAACAAACATCAAGCTTGGACCCTGTTTCAATGTCGCAATACATAACAATAAACAGAATTGAACTGAAATGTTTCCAATCTGGTTCTCATCAACGTTGTACTGATGAAGGCTCTGTGAGGTCAAGCTGCTCTGTGCTGTACATTTTTGGGGCAAGTCTGGCCTTTGCTATGGAGAGAGAGAGAGAGGAAATGAGAGAGAGATGAGGGGAATGGGACACTATGGTCATTGTCATTCCACGTGGATGGTGTTTAAATGGTGGTTAGATCTTAACCACTGGACCATTGGATGTTCCATTGCGCTGATCCACTTTGAGGATTGGCTGCCTGTAGGTTTACTCCAGTTTATAACTGCTTGGTTGCACACTTCTATGCTCCAATTAACACAACTGTTTAAAGAAATGTTTAAATTTCAAAAGGATGCATCATTTGTGAGATCATTTCTATTCTGCAGTTTTGTTGCACTGTCTAGTTTTGTGATGTCTTATCAGAAATGTCACTACTACTAAAGCCAATGTAAGCCAATGGATTTAAACTGATTTCAATCTAATTATGATGTTATTATGATATTTGCATGATGTTGAATGTAATATAATGTTGAGATTACACATAATTAATTGTTTATGCAGGTTCACATAGGTTATCATGAAAAATGTGATACATTGATTGACTTTATTAGCCACTTTCTCTCACTTCTCTATCCTCAATACACACACACACACACACACACACACACACACACACCCCTCCCCTTTGCCCTGTCTGGGCTGAAAGGTCAGTGTGTGTCTGGGAAAGCCGTAGTGGGATCCCCTTAACTCATTAAAGGTCATATGTATTCCGACCAGACACACTCAGACATATTCAGAGATTACCTACAATTACATACACACATATACTGAGACGTATACAGGACTGGTGGCAGATTCAGGGCTCGCTTGTGAAATGAAAAACGGCCTTGCAGTCTCATGTGTAAATTAAAGGATAATACACTCTCAAATGGACCTGTCAACACACTCCATATCGGCAGTGAGTTCAGCTGAGTCAAAAATATTTACACAATTACAGTGAAGGATATAATATATGATGTCGGTATTGAAGTTATGATACGCCGAGGCTTGAGCGCTAATGAATGGCAGCCAGGACTGCGGCTCTCGGCTAAATTTACCTCGTCCGTTAACAAGGCTGAAGTCAAGTCTATTCAAAACTGCTTTATTGACACGGTGGTAGAGAAACCCTTGTTACCAAGGTAATACGCAGTGTCAACTACACCACAGCAGCAGAAAACGATGACTGGCGTCTTGTTGATTTGCTTGCTTCACCGCGGTACGTGCTCTTTTCAGCTGTTTAAAAGTTTCAAGAAGCAATCACCTCACAGTTGACATATTTGAAACTAAATTATGTTAAATTTGATGGAATGGGATGATCTCGCTTCAACTTTTACTCTTTGTATGTCTGCAACTGTATTTTTTTGGTCAGCCGAAGAATTCCTAAGCGGTACAAACAAACAAACCTGACCTCATCTGTGTGACCCCGATGGTTTACTGGTATTTAATTTCTCTATCTGAACACTTAACCATGCGTTATGTTGAGCATTTAGGTCATTTGATAAAGGCTGATGATGATGATGATGATGAGGATGATGAGGATGATAATGATGTCTGTTTTCTGAAGGTTCTGGTGAAAATCCAGGGTTTCTTTTGCATAAATATCTGCATATTCGAACTGTAAGATTATATTAAATATCATTGCATACATTTCTACAAAACTATGAAATTACCTATAAATGCAGGTTTATGACTCATTACTTCACAATGAATTAAAACATCAGCTTACCAAAATATTCTGCTACTGTAACATAATAACATAATGCATTTTACTCAACATTTATTAGGTAATATTCTTAATAACCGAGTTTAAAATGAATGCAAATAACTCTGATATAAGGGACAGTTCAGTTGACGCGTGGCAGATTGTATGTGTGTGTATATGTGGGGCAAATGGGAGCAGATGGTGCTGATATTGACCTTAATTGGATTCATATTAACTGTAACTTCTTATGAGTGTCCTTGGAAACCATTTGAATACCAGACCACCAATTGAGTCCAATTGAAAGAAAGAACACTATATTTCCTTCTTAATAGATATTGATAGAGCAAAACACATTTATTGTACCATGCTGCTCCGAGACAGATAATAACCGAATACTGCGACACAATGGGCAGTTGATTGCGGTACATCAATGTGTCTGTGACAGCTGACATCCCAAAGCAGAGAGACGGCGGTCCGACTGATAATCCATCTTTTTTCTTCTTTTTTAACCTTAAACCACTGTCACACACATAAGGGAGCGCTCACACAGACCAACACACTGTGCCGTCTGGGGATTATTCGAATAATTATGAATAATACATGAGTTTCTCCCCTCCCCCTTGGCTCCCACCGCCGCCTCTTATTGGCTTTGGCACGCTGCCACTCATTCACCACTGTCGGGCGGTCGGTCTGTCTGTCTTTCTTAGCTGTGGGACCTCGACACGAGACGCCCTCCAACAATCAGACCTCATTTTCCCTCGTAAAAAGAAGATCAGCGCGGGCCCATGACCACAGCAATCACATTAGCAGAGCCCTTTCTTATGGAAACAGGCCAAGTTTTTAGGTTTTATGTCAGGGAAGCATTTCCATATCCAAAACAGAATCCTATTGTTCCAAGACTTCCAAAGCTTGGTTGATGTGGGGGGGGTTTCACATTGCTGCTACCCTTACCGCTAGACTCTAGTTCGGGATTTGATAGAAGGATATGAAGGTTGCCGGGAAGTTGTTTTGATTGTGATAAAGTTGTGAAAAAGCTACTTGTGACTTCAGTTGAAGTCGTTTACACCAGGAAGTCTGCTGACCTGTTGTACAGATAAAACGATAAAAAGAACAGAGATTAGGATTTTGCTCTGTGCGTGTGCGTGTGCGTGTGCGTGTGCGTGTGCGTGTGCGTGTGTGTGTGTGTTGGGGGGGATCATCCTACCCTGGTTGCCAACAAGCGGACAGGATAAGAGGATGGAGGGAAAAGGATAGAAGAGAAATCAATAGCTCCTCAGAGTACACTGTCATAACCTTGTCAAGGGTACACCAGCAAGCTCAGTAGACAAGGAAGAGGGGATGAGGGGAGGGAAGAAAGCAGCAATGTGGACAGAATGTGGACAGTAACAATAGACTGGACTGCCTGCATTGAAGTTGCAACACACACACACACACACACACACACTCACAATGTACATTGAAACAGTATGAGGACCTTTTCTGGCCCAGACGGTGCTACATGAGGTTACAATCTCAGAGGGGAAAGTTGAGTCTGGCTGTGTGTGTGTGTGTGTGTGTGTGTGTGTGTGTGTGTGTGTGTGTGTGGGAGGGTGAAATACTTAAGTGTATTAGGGATAATACAAAACAAGCCTGCAGACAATAATGCACACAGCCTCACAGTTAAATGTGAGGCTTTATGAGGCAACTCAGGTCAACCATGTGACCAAACAGCAGTGTTCTTTCTTTCTTTTTTTCCTTTCTTTCTTTCTTTCTTTCTTTCTTTCTTTCTTTCTTTCTTTCTTTCCTCCTTTCTTGCCCTAGGGTCCATCTAATGTGGCGGTGGGGGGGACAGGACCATGTAAAATACATGCCACTTGTCTTGGGTTAATGTATTGCTATGGAAGCAGAGGAGACCAGTCTAATGACCACACCGCTTCATTATTTCAAATATTAATGCCGTCTCCCTCCTTTGTGTCTCCTGCACATTACAGAGCCCAGCGCCATCATGGCAGCCCAGGTGGAAGAAGCTCAGCAGTCAGGTCATCCATGTCCATGAGGTTAATAACCATCAGTATGAAGAAAAATAATGATATCAGTATACAAAATTCTCAAAAGTGGCAAAGCTAAAATTTTGTACTCCTATAATATCCAAAAACATTAGAAAATATACGCTGCGAAAACAGTGGAAACAATGGATGAATTCAATCAATAAAACCAAAACACGATGGATGATTTTTATTCTGAAGGAGTGATGTGTTTCTGTTTTCAGACACTCAGTAATGACACACAAAGGCTCTTTTTCCTCATCTGCATCCTCACTTCCTTGCCTTCTCTTGTTCTCTCCCTTGTCTCCCGTCCCTCCTTTCACTCACCTCCTTCTACTGCTGCCCTCCTCTTGTTCCTTCTTTTTCTTTCTGCCCTTCTCACTTCACGACCTTCTGCCATTTTTCTTTTTCCTCTCATTTCCGCTCCTTCGCCAGACAATCAATTTCTGCCCCAGGCATGGCCGATGCCCCTTTCAATGCCACACGCACACACATATGCACGCACACACACACACACTCAGTCTCACACTCAAAAGCAAATACGAATATGAAACATACAAACACATACTGTCATATGCACACACATACACACACACACACACACACACACACACACACACACACAAACACACACCATCCCCTCGGTGTGGTCAGGCGACTGGGTCTGACCTTTTCACCGATTCCCGTTATTAGAGAAACTGACATTCAAACCTCCCCAGCCCCCAGGACACTGAGACCACTCCGAAACACACTCACATGCACACACATCTGCACACACACACACACTACTTTCTGCGCTTTTTCGGTCCAAGCATCTCACCATTCAATCCTTTCAAATTCATCTAGAAGACTTTCATGAATCTGCATTTGAAGCATATGGATGCTGCATAGTGGCATTTATGATTTCAACACTTTTGGATTGAACCTACAATAGTGTTCTCAGTTGATGTTGAACATATTTCAATTTGACTAATTTCATGCAAAAGCAGATCTTAATGTTATTGCTGTCGTCATGAAAAAGCTTCTAGAACAGGTGTTTTACTCCATTAGGGATCTCAGCAGAATAAGCATAATATTTACAAAACATTCAATATTAACGTGTGTCTGTGTGAACTGTGATCAAACTGTTGCATTTACAATCAATTCAGAGAGAGTTCTTAATTTAGAAAAGCATGTTCTGATACACCGACAAGTGTTGAACCCCTTCATTTGAGCCCTCGTCCTTTTTTGTAATATTCTACTTAATAAAGCCAGGAGTTGCTTTGTTCACTCTGTTGTGTAGTTGCTACTTCATCATTGTGCAGAAAAAAGTCACCAAACTCCAGTTTACCACCTCAATATTTATGGAAAGGCCATCAATCGATCCCATAAAACATTCATGAGTGTTTTTCACGGACACACCAGAGCTGGATCTGCTCATTTAATAGAGAAACAGCACTGTCAACTCCAAATGACTGTTATTGAAAATTCATATTAAAATAGGGAATCCTACATTGTGGCTGATTGTAGTCATGTTGAGGCCTTTAAACTCTTAAAAGGCCTCAACCTCAATCTCTTTAAAAAATATAAATTTTTTCATTGCTTTTCATTTCTGTTAAAGATTCAGGATATTGTGATATACCATTAAATGATATATTCTTTCCTTACAGGTAATAAAACATGGGTGTAAAATATTTGTGAACAGACTTTGGTAGTTTCGCAAGAAGAAAAGAGATTGAACCTGGTGATGGAATTGAGTATATACATATGTATGTGTTTATTTGTGCATGAGCTAACCACAAACAGTAATTGAGCATAACAATACACTCACTTTGGTCTTATTTAAAATGAGCCAAACTGATTACTGTTATTACAGCGAAATGGCGCCTATTATACTGGAGTTGGCCTCAACTCAACTGATTCATTAGAAACACACACATGCACATAACCGCACAGACATGGAAATAAACACAATCAGCTGTGGCTGTCATCAGTCCGTCGTTACTTTGTTACAGTGTTTTAATAAGCTGAATGGGAGGATGAAAGGGGGGGAAGTGTGCATCTACAGGAGGAGAATGTTACTTAGCTAAAGAGATTGAGGCAGAGAAAATGTTTACATCATGTGTGTAAGTGTGTGTGTGTGTTTGATGTTGGTATGTGCGTTTTTATTTTGATAATCCTCAAATAATAAGTTCCAGTGTGTGAACCCTCACAGAATAATGGACATAAATTTACTAAAAACTGGCGGAGCTTCGCGTCATACCAGCTACAATTAGCTTCACTCACACTCTTTGACACACAGGCACACGCACACACACAGAAACAAACAAAGACCATTATATCTTGAAATGACAGTATTACTCAAATATGCTTGAATGGTCATTTTGTAAAAGCTGAGGAGGAGAAATGTGAGACGTCTGTGAATGCTTCTTTGTTTTATTTGATGTGCACGTGTACTTTAGCACACACACACCTCCCAGTGGCCCAAGTGTCACTCAACACCTCAGCTCACCTGTGGGTGTGGTTGATAACAGGTGTGTGTGTATATGTGTGTGTTTGTAGGATGTTATATGTGTTACAAAGGTGTGGACAGGCC
>NW_027466826.1:8137500-8187644 GCF_046128005.1 Genypterus blacodes
TCGATCACTCTCTCTCACTTACACACACATAAACACACACATAAACACACACACACACACACACACACACACACACACACACACACACACACTCACACACACACTCACACACACACTCACACACACACACACTCTCATACACCCTCACACATGTGCACTGATAATCCATGTCTTTCCTGGACATCCTTTTATCCAGCTCAATCCCTAGGGATTTTCGGTTGGCCAACCCAGGCTGCGAGGCCTCTTTCTGGGGTCAGAGATCAGAGAGAGGCCCCTTTTGACCCCAGAGGATCCAAGCACTGTGTATGGCCCGTACAGCCGCCTAGCAGAGCTTCACCATGGGGTCAGAGGGTTAAAACAGAGTCAGAGAGGATGATATGATGCAGAACATCATGTTATGTAGCTGATGAGTGAGGCTTTCTTTTTATCATTCATCCACTTTATTCATCCCCACAGAAAATGAAATCACTTCAATCAAGCAAAAGGTAGTAGATTATCAGACCAACATCTGCTATTGGATCTCAAACAGATACAATATTGAAGCTTCAATTTAGAAAAGAAAGAGAAAAAAGGAAATTAAAGAGTTGCTTCCCACTGAAATGTCCCAATGTCATCACAGCCATGACAATTCTCCAGCAACTTTCACATTTTAAGTGCAAATATGTGAAAAATGTGTTGCATGTGCACACATACACACACGTATACAAAGCGTACACGGTTGACACATGTTGCTCCGCTCTCTCCCTCAGCTTCCCCCACTTCTCCATTCATTCACAGATTTCTTTCATTCAGGTTCACATTGACAATGAATTTGAACTTCAGACTGGGTTTGGGGGTGGACTGAAGGAATGAAAAGAGAAGAAAGGGGAGGGAAGGCATTTCTTTCTTCCTCTAAGCCTACCCTCTGACCTTATGACCCCACCCTGGGCCAAACTGCCATCCCCTCCCCCCGCTTCCTCAACCTTCTACGCTCTATGTGACATACTTACAAACGGACTCACAATCTTTTTAAAGGCGTGTATTAAAATGAACAAATATGGATGAAGTCTGTTGTCTGTCACTTCATCACAGCATAAATGTGAGCGTGCTGAGGAGCCGTCATCATTCTCCTTTATGTGTTTGCTTTGTCTTTTCTATATCTTGCATTCCATTGCTGGTGGTCTATGAAGAGGCGCCGGCCTCCGTCTAAGACTCAGCATATGTGTGTCTAATATTACCATTGTTGATTTTGAATCATGACAGCAAAGGCAACCAATGCCCCAACTTTAAGAAAGTGACGTACAATTATGGAAAAGTCTTGCAATTATTTACCTTAGAAGCAAATAAAATATATTTTAAGCAGCAATTTATGCTACAGATCACTAATAATGAGGTGATAATGAGGATACATGAGCTGGTAAAAACATGGTAATAATGTGGTAAAGACAATAATATATTGTTAATAACAATGGGAATATTGTTGCATTGTTAGGGTTAAATGTTTGCATTAGGGTCCTGATTGGGCAGGAATATGTGACTTAATAATGAGGTACCAGTATATTTACCTCACAATATCTATATCTAAATATAACTGTTGTCTTTACTATTACCTGTATTGTTTATGAATCTATTCAAATGAGACCATAGTTTCCAACATATTCTTACTGTTATTAATTACCAGGATATTACATCACTATTATCTGTCATTCGATATTGGACCGCTTGAACACGTAACAGCGGTGAAAGGGTGTTCCACCATGAAATAACATCAGAAAGGGAAGCTAAAAGTAATTGTGGCAATAAACTACAAATAACAGTAACAGTTCAACAATTTACTCGTCTCATTCACACATCTGACCATGAACCCAATACGATTTGCTACTCCTTATTGTCTTGAATGAACAGAAAAATGCTTATACAAACAACACAAACCTCGTTCAATTCAAAAAGTTGATGACACATATTTCCTGAGTGTTTCCCAGATAACGTAATAGCTCCAAATCCCTGTCACCGGCATTTTCACACGAAATCTCTTCCCTGCCATTGTTGGCGACAGAGTTATGTGTAGTGACCTTCACTTGTTCTTCATACCTGTGGCTCGAATGTGTTTGTCCGAGCATGTATGACAAAGAGCTTTGGAATTCAGGACATTTCTCACATTTCTGCAGATATGGTTGTTTCTACAGAATAGGACTGTTCAGATAAAAAAAAGTTTGATTATACTTATTACATATGGAATTTGCATCCAATGGTTTATTCTGTTGTTCTTAAGACAGCAGCATTAAGCTCAAACTTCCTCACAGGGGCATTTACTGTGTTGTGGTCAATGGCGGTCAATGTCCATGCATTATTCCTATATCGGCTTGGATTGCTGTTGTTTACATGCTGCATTGGCCTTGTGGTCATTATATGTGCTAAGTAATCTTCAATGATTGTCCATTACATTAAGAGGCATTTTGTTTGCAGCCTGTTCCTATATAGACCGCAGTGGTCAGTGTGTGTTTGAGCACTCAACATGTATAGCTCCTCCTCTGTATGGCAACTGGAGGCTGGCCGAGACAAAATGCAGTTCTGTGGCATAACACAATATATACACAGGTAGGAAAGCACACAGGGCAGGGGGGACAGACAAAACACACATACATTCCTCTGCTTTATCAAGATTCCACTGGAAGTGTTGCGTCAAGGCCATGCAGGGACAAAAGCGGGGTGAAAACATGCTTTTCACTTTATACGTTGAGAATCACTTATTGTTGAAATCCCACTGGCCAAAGACGAACCGATAGAAGTTTATGGAGGGGGCTGCGGGTCATGGTTGGATAGATTTTATAAAGGCAAAAAAATCACTACGCTTTTCACATAAATCAGCAAAGGAGAGACCTAGTAAAGCAGAAAAATACTTTATAACATAATGACAGAGGGGTCAAAAATATGGGGCTGATTTCTTTTATTTTCCCAGGCGGTGCTGTCAGCGGATCGTTGCATTGTTTAAGTCTCATATCGTTGCACCTCTTACAGCATTGAATCTCTTCGTGTTGATTGGCTATCAGGCTCTTGCACATTCAGTACAGTACCACATACAGGTTTCAGTCCGACGTGCTATGCGTGGCCTTTTTTTTTTAGAGCGTTAAGTCATGCAGAAAAAGTTCTCTGTGCTCTTTTTGAACAACGCCCTGATTTACAACCAAACAACCGCACATGTTCACACCTGGGAGCTGCCAAGTACAACCATGCTCCTATTGCTCTCCGCTGCAGCAGTCGGGGTTCAGCGCCTTGGTCAAGGGCGCGTCAACAGTAGTTGTTGAGGAAGGAGAAAATGTTTCTCCTTTGCTTCCACGTCTCACTTCTCTGTACTGTGTTGTACGATCACAGAGCGTAAACCTGAACGTAATTATTATATTGCGCTGTATTTATTCCATCACAGCGAGATAAGGGATGCTATCGAAATAAGCACCAGATAAAAACCTGTGACAACTGCTGCTGAAATGGCAGCAGTGAACACGTGGGTGGAAAACAGGTCATCAGATTGTTGGTGGTGTGTTTCCTGCATTTGCTTGTGAATGCAGATGTTGCAGATACAAGGGGTGTGTGTGTTGCACAATTTGATATTGGTCACTTGCTGCTATGACACACGGCTGTAGTGCAAGTTCTTTTTTAATTTAATTTATTTATATACTCTTATATATGTATTACAACTGGATAAATGTCCTGCAGATGTAGGATTTGTGAATAAGTGTGTTTGTGTGGGAGCTCATCTTAAGGGTGTGGTGGTTAGGGGACATGCTGATTGATCCTGACAACAATGAGGTTTTGTGACAACCAAGCAAACACAAAGACATAACGGTATTTACTTAAGTACATTGTGTGAAAATAGGCAGCGTGTCCATTTACTGTTTGTAAATATGTGTGTGTGTGTGTGTGTGTGTGTGTGTGTGCATGTGACACAGGGTACAACCATTATCAGCAACAGATACTGTGCTTTGAGGAGTGACATCTATAGCACACACATGTGCGTGGAGATAGCATGCAAATTAGTTCCAAATGGTCCGACAAAGAACATAGACGGGGGCAAACACACACATATGAGCACAAACATATGCATAACCAACCTGGGGCGACCTGACAAACAGGTATGATGACACAGTTTATACACCGGTGTCTCAACTTTTTATTGACTTGCCATTTCATATGGACACAAGAACACACACACACACAGGCACGCTAACCTGTAAGTATCCACCTGCACAACCTCCTTTACCCCTCCCCCCGGGCTAGACAAACTGAGTGACAGCACACAGACACACACACAAACACACACACAGAATTTCATAAAGAACATATAGTACAGGGCCAAAGGCTAGGGTGAGGTTTCAGGTGGGGGGGTGGGAAGAGCAGGGGTCAGGTTCAACGGGTTCAAACAACTGCTTGAGATACTGAGGCCTCATTAGAGAAAGAACGCTAAGAAAACGCCCTGCGCTGGGTAAGCCAGGTCAGCACTGACACCAGTTGTACACACACACACACACACACACACACACACACTCACACACACACTCACACACTTCAAGCGAAACTTCACAATGGGAACTGCGAGCACACATTACACTGATGTGTGAAATAATTGTGGTTTTTCACTCTGACCAAATGGAAGTGATTAACTAGGACCGAGCATAAGAACATAAGAAAGAGGATAACAATAAGAGGGTGTCAACGGAGATGGCTATCAAAGGGTTTTCAGGGTGTGGGGCATTGCACACACACACACACACACATACTTGAGATAACTTGACACATGTATTGGAGATAAGCGACAAGTGCAGTTATACTTTCATTTTTTTTATTAATTGTTTTTCGATAAAGGGACAAAATGGGTGTGTGAACAGGATTATGCAGACATCTGCCAGAAAACACAGACAGTGGTTTTCCCAATACAACTGAACAGAGACCCCAAACAAGTACAACTGAAATCAAGGAGCTAGGTTTGTCCAATGACCATCGGCCACCATTACATAAAAGTAAATTATATTAAACCAAAAAGAAACAAAAAAAGAACAGAAAAGAAAACCAAAAAAAAAGGATCCATTCCATGTCTCTGTTTTGAACAGAGCATATAGGTAATAAATAGTAACTCCCATAGTAAAAGATAAAGTTCAAGTTCAAGTTACAACAAACAGCTCTCAGAACAGGAATAGAAAAGGCTGATAACAAAATATTCCGCATTGCCATTTACAAAAAAGTCTCAACTGAAGCAGGCTTCTCCACGTCCCCCGGGTCATTTTAAATATGCTTTGCATATGAAAGTATACCCAATCTAAATATAAAGCACCATTTAGTATTTGGCAATGAAAAAAAATGCAAAACATTGATTTCTTTTCTTTTTAAACGTATTTATTTTGACGCTTTTTTTTTGTCATCCATGTACTGCATATGAAGAATTTTTTTTCTTTTTTCCTCTCTTCTCAGTATGTTGGAATGTAGTCAGGTGGGAGGGGTGAGAGAGACAGAAGCACACAACAGAACAGGCCGACGTCAGCTTGCATTACTGCATACAAGAATGGCAGCGGGGTGGGGTCAGGTTGGAGTGGGGTAGGGGGTCAGGGTCGGGGCTGGGGGGGTCCAAACCAAAACCAAAGAAGATATGTACAACCACCTCTGTGGACAGGAAACAGAGCGGTGGCCATCTGATGGCCCGCCACGCCTCCCAATGCCACGTCCTTTAGCTGCTTTTTTATTGAATTTTTCCTTTTATTTCTTTAAACATACAAATAATTCGCACTATATTATCCTGCCAAATTAAAAAAATATACCGTGGCAGCTTGGGATTTTTTTCCACTACCAAAAAAAGGTATGGTAAATACCTTTAGAGAGAACAAGCAACAGTTAAAAATACAAGCCTCAATATAAATACTATAGTGCCTACTCTAAGTGAACATTGAATTCAAATACAATTCTAGAAATACAGAAAAAGTAGACCATAAATGTGTTTAAGCATAGGAATTGACATGAGTGTGCATTTTCCTATATTTTAAGTTCTTTATTATATATTCATATATAATCTTAATCCTTTCCCCAATGCAAATTGTATTTCAACCTGAAGAGCTGTGAAGAGCCAAGGCAAAATAAAATACAAAACCATCACAGATTTTTTTTTGTTTGTTTGTTTTTTTTCCTTTTTTTATCATTTCGTATATACTGTGATCGGAGTCTTGAACACCACCAAGACGCTGAAGAAAAAGAGAAACGACAACAAAACTTAATACAGTTCCCCTAAAAGATAGTGAAGTGTTATTTGCAAAAAACGGTAATTTTTATATCTATACTTAAAAGGAAGATTTATACAAAAAAAAAAAGAAGAAACAGATTCTCGCAGTGTGAGCAACAACGTTTGAACGTACTGTGATGTCACCTAGCCAGTAAAGGTCTACAGATTATCCGGTTGACCTGGTTGTAGGTGATCACAGTAAGAAATACCGGGACCAGCATCCATTTCCAGGATGGCGAGGGACTGGGAGCACTGGTTCACTGTGTTGTTTACTCACAACCTTTTAATGTATAGACCTTTCTGACGGGGCGAATTTGTGGCCCAGGCAAAGCACTGGAGTTTTCTAGGGGTAATAAACTGACAAATGGTTCAAAAGTGAAACGGCAAGGGTACAGAGGTCAAGGGTCATGAGGCTGGAGGAGCTGAACAGATTTTGTGTCTCATCTTTTAATTTAGTTTTTTTAAATTGACTGCTTTGGACCCTCATCATCTGACAGAATTTTAAAGAGCTTTTTTTCCCCTTTGAGCGTGAACTTGTAAACTGGGAAAATTGAAACAGTGCACTTCATGTCCTATATAAATGACAGTCTATAGCTTTTAGACTCAACCAAGGTACCAACAATGCATCAGTGTGGGACATTGTACTTACTCTAAGACAGAGTGACAAGTGCGATAGTGTGAACAACTTGGTCAAACTCAGCAAGGAAGAATAATTCTCCTATTGGGTTGGAAAAAAATAAAAACAATAGCAAACAAAGAAAAAAAATGTGCCTTGCATTAGCCTGTTAGCATACTGCTTAGGTTTAGTTAACGTTCACTCTTTTCAAGAGCCCTGGAGAACATTGAATTTTTTGCCATTCTGTCTTTCTTTCCGTCTTTCTCCCTGTCTTTCTCTCTTGAATCACCCTGTTTTGATGTTTGAAATGTAAAGCGAGAAGAGCCTCAAATCCCCACATGTACTGCACGTAGCTTCCAGTTCTGTGTAGCTTTCTGTCCGTCTAGCTTGTAGTATTATTTCAATGCCCTCAAATAAAGTTAGCCTCGCTTGGAGCTCATATATTACTTTATGCATTGTTCCACACACTGACATATCTAAGCAGCGTTGTCGGTTTGTGCTAACGCAGATTCATGACACTTCTCAGCCATGCCGTATCCCTCGGAGTTCAAGATTGTACATTACACGGTACCTTCATCTCAAAAGTACCTCCTTACCAGAAACAAAACTACAAATAATTCAGATATACACAATACTGCTTGTACCATGCTTGCCATGAAATCCACATATTAAAGATAGCCTATTGAACATGTAATAGGTAGCTAAATGATGATTAAGTAGAATTCTCTGATTTTTCTTTATGAGTTGTCACAGTCCATTTGAGCAGTCAGGTGCTTGATGCAAGGACCTTTCCTGGGTGGCTTAAACCCCTCTAGCTTTATCTAATGTGACCCCAAACTTATACCAGATAAGATTTATGGCCAATGCAGTCTTGATATATCAAAGGCACTACTATGTTACCAAATGATAGTACAAATTGAATTCCTAGCACACCCTTATCTTTTTGAAAGAATTTCGAAGGCTGTCATTTAGTCACCAAACCAATGCATGATTACTATTATCATTATTATTATTCTTCTTTTTAAACCCTGTGTGAATATGGCATCTTTTAGAAAGATCGGGTTAAGTGCATTTCCAGGGTTGTCAGACGAGGGTCAAGTCAATGACTGTTAATTTTCCATGTCACAACACAAAACTGTACATGATATGTGTTACAGAATGTATGCAGCATGGACCTATCTTTCTTGTCTTTTCTCTTTTTGAAGAATAAAAAGAAAAAAACAGAACAAGAGAAAAACAGCAACACATTTACTCAACAACTAACCAACCAGGGACAAGTTCTTTTCTTTTTTTTTTGATTAGCAAAAACATACTATGCATGCTGACTAAGTCTTAAAAATGGAAAAGGGAAAACTCAAAAAAGAAAATAGTACACAACATGTAAATTATTGCACAAGAGAAAGGCTTGAAGTTTTGCGTCAATGCAATAGTATTGCCCCGATACAGATCATGCATTCAATGGGTAATGGAAACAGGGTGTGCTGGTGCAGAGCACATGGTCTTAAGCTTCCACCAGACGTGTGAAAGTGGAGTGTTGGGGTTGGGGCAAATCTACAAGGGAATGGGATTAAACAGGGGACTAATGGCGGACATAGCTCTGGGGAAAAGGTCCCATTGTTCGGCCTTCTACTCGGATTTTATTTCGGTACTCAAAGGACGGTCACTGTGCCATTTTTTCATGTGTTTCTCCAAGGTGCTGTAGACACTGAAGGGCATCTGACAAATTTCACACTTGTACACGTCTTTGCCCACCTGGCCGTGGGTCTTCATGTGGCGAGTGAGTTTGGAGCTCTGGGCACAAGCATAATTGCACAGCTCACACTTATACGGTCTCTCTCCTGTGTGACTGCGCCGATGCACTGTCAGGTTACTGCAGTTCTTGAACACTTTGCCACAAAACTCACAAGTGTCGCTTCTTCGGCCGTCCTTGGAGCCCGGCCGTCCAGGACCGCCGAGGTGAGGCGTGCTGCCCCCGCTGCCTGTTCCACTGCGGCCTGACATCCCACCGTCCAATTCCCCCGGAGGGGTTGAGAAACGCAGACTGCCGTTCTCCGAAGAGTGCTCGGACGAAGAGGCGAAGGGCGATTGTCTGGAATCCCCAAAGTTCAGAAAAGGGTCCTTGAGTTGTCGGGAGGCGGCGTAGCCAGCCAGCCACTGGGAGTAGACGTTCTCCGTGTTAGGGATTGTGGGAGTGGGCAGGTCAAATTCTTTTTCCAGCTTAATACGTTTGGAGAAGGGGCTGAGTGGACTGGGACTACCCAGTAGCAGTTTCTTAGAGAGGCCCACAGAGGCGGCTTCATTAGGGGATGCACCTCGCCCATTTACTGTAGACACTGACCCCTCCTCCCCGCGTTCCAGCACTGAGTCCCCATCGCACATTTCCCGATTATGATGATGGTCTCGGCTGAGGTGGTGGTGCAGGTGGTTCTCCTGGGCCATGGCGTTCCGTTTGTGCGCATTGAGGGCTTCACTGAAGTGGTGCATGCTCGCGGCCAGACCCATTCCCTGCATCACCTCGGGCAGTGAACGGGGGATCGACCCCTCGTTGGGCGTTCCACCTAGACGGCCTCTGATACCGCCATTGTTTTCATGCTGACGTGCTGCTTCAAGGTTCAGACCAAAGTGGTAAGTGTTGTTGGTTCTCCTGGCTGCCCTTTCTCCGTTCTGCTCCTCTTCCTCCTCTACCTCCTCTTCCTCCTCCTCCTCTTCTTCTTCCTCCTCCTCCTCCTCTTCCTCCTCCTCTTCTTCCTCCTCCTCTTCCTCCCCATTCTCACGTAGCATGCGGTCATTCGCATTTTTTAGCTTGGCAACCACAGACTTGAGGGCATTGCTGGCGCTGCCCAGGTGCTCACTGGTGCCAGGCTCTGGAGAGGAAGCTGTTGAGAGCCCATCTTCCGACTTGCCCGTGTTAGGTGAGGATGATTTGTGCATGTGTGTTTTCATGTGGCGCTTGAGCTTGCTTGCCTGTGTGCAGGCATGATCACACAAGTGACATTTGTACGGCTTCTCTCCTGTGTGGCTGCGCCGGTGCACAATGAGATTACTCTGGAACTTGAAGGCCTTTCCACAAAACTCACAACATTTTGATTTCAAGGGGGTGGAGGAGGGTGTTGCCCCTGAAGGTAGAGGGGTGGTTGGAGTGGTCTGAGACCCTGCGGGTGACTGCATGGAGCCCGGGAGAGGTGGCGGGGTTGCAAGAAATGGAGTTTTGCTGCCTCCTGTAACTCCTATGCCTCCATTTCCTCCTCCTGTCTGGAATGGCTGGAGCAGCCGCTGCATGGGGCTGGGCCGGCTGGGGGATAGTGGGGGAGTGGACCCTGAGGTGTTACCCGCCAGCTCCCGTAGCCGCCGCGAGAAGTCCATTGTTGGAGGCGGGTCCAGGGGCATAGGAGGATTGAGGCGCAGCACCCTGTCAAAGGCACTCGGGTGGTGGGCTGCCAGCGCCAGCTCTTCTGGGCTCAGGTGGTGGGGGTCCAGGTGGTTTCTCGGAGGGGGGCTGAAAAGGGGTGGTGTCGGAGGGAAACGCTGATGATGGCCCCCACCAGGAGCACCGACAGCACCAATTCCAATCCCTGCCCCGATGCTATCCCTCCCACCTGAGCCCGAGCCGGGGATTCGGAGGAGATTGAAGGGGCTTGCATCGGGCGGCAGATGGAGGCCGTGGAGCGGAGGCTGAGAGGGGCAGTTGGCGCCCCCGCCCATGGAGGGAGGCCCACCCATGCGTGGGGTGAGAGGACTGCCATGTTCACTCTCCAGGTAAATTCGAAAGCCATGGGTGTTCTGGGCGTGCTGCAGCAAAAACCAGGCGCTGCCATATGACTGCTTACATGTGGTGCAGGTGTATGTGGTCGGCTCCTCTTTACCTGTTGCAAGACAAAAGAAAGAAAAAGTCCGGTTAGGAGGTTGTTTTGAGTTTTGATATGTTACATTGCTGTATCAAAATAAACGCACATCGTTTGAACTCTGTCTCATGTTATGAATAAACCCATAATACATTACCAAGGCAGTCATGGTGTAAAATTTAATTATCTGGGCAAAACTGGAATGTGCTGTGTTTGGCAGATGTGATGTTGTCCGTTTACTGGCCATTAATGCATTTATTGTACATGAGCTGAAAGGTGCCGTTTACTGAATGAAATCCATGAAGTGCTGTTAAACTTTGCTGAACCAATCTTTTGTTTGATCCTAAGGCCAAACTGTTATAGCTTTTAAGAGTGGTCGGCACATGGTGTTGAGGGCATTGCAAATACAACAGAAGCTGTTATTGAGGTCATGCCCCACATGAGTAGCATGTGAGAAGTAGTATGTCTGTGTGCGTGTGTGTTTGTGTGTGTGTGTGTGCATTTGTTCTTCTCCCAGACTGCTCTGGGACATAATTTTTCCCTTTAGACAGACTGTGAGTACTCCATTGTCAGCAGGAGAACAAAGAAGCAGGACTATCCCGGAGGACTACCACTTCCCACTGATCTACCAAACAGAAGCTCGCTGACAAACACGCGCTGAAAAGGCAACAGAAAAGGATCCTTTAGACCTGATGAAGTAGGAATTGTTAAGCAGACACTTCTAATGTAAGACAGGAAGAGGCGAGTGGTTTGTTTTCGTCAGGGCTGAACCGCATCTGTAACACTGTACAGACTGAAGAATTACACAGGATCCTAACATTTGGCACACCGTATTCTAGATTCACATTCACTTACACGATGCAATACCAACCACCCAATAAAACACATCCACACACACACTGACCAATCATATAGAACGGAAAACCTCTCCAGGCCACGAGAGAAAGTAAAACAGCAGGAATGTAAGAACATTTAGGCTCCAGCCAGAGTGGAAAAATAAGCCCTTTAGTCTGGCTCAAAGCTTCTTCCCTCACCCAAACATGCAGAGTCACATTGAGATGGCTGACGCAAGGAGCACTTAAAACAATAATTGCCTTTGAATGGCCTCGGTGATGATGACCTGCGGTGGGACCCACAATGCAAGTGTAATCTCATTAGGGGACCGACGGACGGCCATCAGCATGTTTACAAGATTAGATGACAAAACAAACCCCATGTCTGCTGCCACTGTGGGCCTCTCACTGTTAAGCACAGATGAATATGGGTGCAGCAACAACAGCTACAGATCTGTATATACATGAAGCAAAATTTACAATTTATTAAAGAACGTATAGGGTCAAAGTACATGAGGCGGCAGTAGGAGAAGTGCAGAATCTGCTGTGAAACATGGACACCCTGTAAATCACATAAAGGTCTTGTTGATGCAGGACAGTTATTGTATATTTTAGTATACGTGATGTAAACTCTAAAGCAGAATACTTGAATGAATTTACATGCAATTAATTTTCTTCAATAAACAAAATCCTCAGATTAACCAAAGTTTTGTTCAAAACTACAAACAAATGCAATATTATTCCAAAAGGAAAATAAATGAACAGGTGTCACTCCAGGGGCTGGAATATTGCTGCTAATTATCTCTGACTATTTATTTTTTGGAGGTGAAAAGCAATATCGTGGTAAAATGTCATGAACAATACTTTATAAAATAACTAATTTACATGTAAACAGATACAACTTAACAATAAATACACACACACACACACACACACACACACACACACACACAACCATCTCGGTCTGCTGGTATGTGTGTCTTTTATCCTTGCATCTTCTCTCTCTCTGTATGCACATACACACACACACGGTCGCCCACAACACACTTATCCCACTAGAACAACAATTTGGAAAGGCTGCTAAATTATGGATCATTAAAATTGGCACAAATTACCACTAATTGTGGCCACCTGCAAAGGATCTAACCTGTGAATATAATTTGCATTATTAGGACCACAGTGGTTTTAGTTATTTATTCTTTTTTTTTTTTCCTCTGGTCAACCCAATCTAACCTTGGAAAAGTGGCATAAATAATACAACAACACAGAATCTGCAAAGTCCACTTCAGTGAATCACTTTGATACGCTTGCGGTTTTTGTTTCACGTGGTAAAATTTCAAGGGAGCCATAAAATTCAACCGTACCAGCATGGGATCATCTTTTCTTTTTGATCACTTAAGTGGTTTGTGATAAGCCTTCTACAAACCACACAAAAAGTTCACGCCATAACCATCTGGGCTGTGGATGTTGATGATGATGTTCCATGCGGATTTGCAACCAAACAAACAGAACCGAGTAAACATTTGCACAACATGGCCAAGTTTAATATGGGCTTAAACGTGCAAAACGTCCACGGTGAGCTGTTATTTCACACAAAAAAGTGTTACACAACTATACCATAATTTTGCTTTGGGAATGAGCATTTTTAAATGAATTCATCATCTAAATATTGGAATAACCATTCATGAGGAATTGCAAGCTGCAAACATCCAAAAAGATTCCTCTCTCAGTTTCACCCCGCACATCTTGTGACTATAAATATTTTTGCTGAAAATAAGACCTCTGTCTGTCGCGAGCATAGTATCGATGTCTATGATAACACAGAATGGGAGAGGAATTTGTGTTTTCGGGCCAACAAAAGGCAAAATAATGAGCAAAATAAGAACGAGGTGCAATACAGTAACTTCCAGGCTAATACGCTCCTTTTTGACTCGTAGTTCAGACTTGTCTGCATGCTGATTGAGACTTTAAGGTTAATGGATTTTAGAGTAGGCGACTGCTCCACTCTGTCTCTCTGTAATACACTCCCATCAGCCACTTCATTAGGCAAACTCTACCACTCCACGGCAGAAAAATGAAGGGAGACGGTGAAATGGAGGAGGGGAGATGAAGATAGATAGAGAGGAAAGAAAGAAAGAAAGAAAGAAAGAAAGAAAGAAAGAAAGAAAGAAAGTAGGCAGGAGGAATAACCCCCCCTAGTTTGGGGTTGGATGTCAGTGTGAATAGAGGTGACAGACACAACTTCCAGCCTGGGAAATAGCATGAATATGGATGGAGAAAGAGGAAGGAAAGGAGAGAGAGGAGAGGTAAATAGTATCCTGTTCTTTACATGGGATAAATGTCACAGCCAGAGAGCCACGAGTGAAATTCCACAGAACACACACACACACACACACACACACACACAGTTCCAGAAATGTTCTAAATCTCAATACCAGCTCTGCTACAGTGGCAAGCACAGACATTAAGCCCTATTAAGCCAAGGGCATTGCCTAAACACTTATGTGGTGCTAGATGGGGGAGAGAGAGAGGGGGGGGGGGGGGGGGGGAGGGGGAGTACAGCTGCTTGGCTCATGTTTCATGTGCTCTGTCCCTGTGTGTGTGTGCGCATGTGTCCACCAACTTCACCAACCCTCAAACTATAGAAGAAGTGCCGAGCAATGAACCAAGTGGCTGCCACGAGGCCACAGCACCAAATTAAGGAGATGCATCAACCATTCAGAAGAAGAAGCATCCTCAAACATTTTTCACATTTATAAGTGTAATAAAGACAAATACACAGAGCTCAGAGTGTCCTGTTGAGTGTTGTGCTGCCTCCATGTGTCATTTCAACTTGCTTTCGCTGCAAAGAATGATTTCTCTCCCTATGAATATTCTTAACTTTGTAATTACCCGGGTTGGCTTTGCTGTAATGCATTTTCTACACTTACAATTTGCAGTCAAACTGAATATTTCAGACCTTTTGGGGGATTTAGTTAATTAGCGCTTTTGAAATCTTGTCAAGCAAGCCAGTGTAATTTTGTAGAACAGAGAGAATAGAATAGTGTTAAAGTGAGAATAACAGTGCCTTGCTACTGATGCATCACATCACTGCAGTTCCACACTCAAATCCCATCCAGACCAGCTAGGAACCAAAAATGGATGCAAACTTTTGACTCGCAGCTATGAAAGACCTCTACCTTAGCGGCTTTATGTGCATTTCATCCATATTTTATCCATCTCTCTTGGCCCCTTTTACATTCAGCCATCGTAACACATTCTCTGTACTACCTCAGCCCTTCTGTTTCTCCTTGTCTGCTATCCCGTTTCTCTCCCCTATTCTTTCCTTCTCCCCTCAGCTTGTTCCCACTGCAGGACTTTCTCCTTCACAGGCCCTCCCCATCTTCTCCGTCCCTCTTTCCACCCATGGGTGGCTTGCCGGTGGTGTCCTTGGCTGGGCCCACCTCTGGGTGAGATGATAGTAATTGAGGTAATGGAACATTGCTGAAACAGGATTAGGTACGCATACCAGGAGAGAGGTACAATGTCCCTTAATACAATTTGGGATTTCAGTCTGAGCCTCAGGCTTTCAGGATCTCCTGCTTATATTTACATGTGGGCATCGCCGCTCACCCCTGATCACCTCCTGCTTTACCTTCAAGGACCGCCGTGACATTTTGGAGGAATTTTAGTGTTATTATTCAGCAGCTATGTGTAATATGGTCCGGAGGGATTAGCTCATTTATTGGCCCATCAATAATGGTGGAGGAAAAATCGACTGCTTTAAGAAACTCTCCTTACACAGCTAGGTAAACAGCTGCTGAGTGTCCTTGAGCAAGACATTGAGTTTTTGCCATCCCTGTTACAGTTGTTCAGCACTCTAACCTGGGAAAAGGAAGAGAGACACTCACGCTGGATCATCCAGCTCTTTCATGACCCCAAAACCAAAGCAGTGAAAGTACATTTCTGACATGAAGAGCAGGTTGTCACGTTTTCTGGAGGATGCTTACGTTATAGACTAAGGCTCCACAACCTGTCCTTTCTCCCAGCCACCTTCCCTTTCCTGCTTCAGCGCTCAATTATGTAGAAGAATTGCTGGAAAAGCGTGAAAACACTGCACCCAGTCATATCAGTGTTATCACATGGAAACATCTGAATTCTATCTGTCCGTTCAATGATATACATTGGTTTCAATGCGTGAAAATTTTAGGATTAAAGAGTGAAACAATTTCCAGAATCCATATTGGTAAAATATTGATCAAGCAAAACGATTTTCTTACTACAGATTTGTGTGAAATTGCCACATTAGAATCATGAACTTTGAATACAGGTTGAAGTTTTCACACAAAGTTATTCTGGTTCCTATCATAAGTCACAGTGGCTGCGTTATTTTCCTCCTCCCCCATTTATTTTCCATCAGCTTTCAAACTTCCTTCTGACCGCAGCAACTGTTGGAATGCAAACAGTGGCAGCTAACGTCCAGGTGACTCACTGAGGTTTAAGAAACAAAATCAGCCCCCGTTACTGACTGGGAATCTCTATGGAAACAGCTGGATTTGTAATTATAAAGGCGATAGACAAAACAAAGTAATCACTTGAGAGTGTATGAGTGTGTACAGCTGATAGTTTGGTGATCTTATCTGTGTGCAGTGAGATGTCCTGATGTCCTGTTAAGAGACAGAGCTCCTGCGTGAGTCAAGCCATCAAAAATTATACGTCCCCCGATGGATCTGAAGGCTTCTTGACAGGGTTTAATAAGTAATCGGGACAAAATTACATTTCCAGCCGAGCGTTGGCTGATATTACACAGCAACAAAATCAAGTTCCAAGAAGTACCAAAAAAAAAAGAGAAGTACAATCTGTAAAAAATCACCTTGTCAACACGGACAAGAAAGAAATCCTGGGGGAGTCTTCAAGTCTAATTTACTTGGCATCAAAGCTGTCACAAAAAACTTCATATCACTTAAAATAGCACCAACAACTTTTACAAACAGAAGCCGCACAAAAAAAAGGAGGTATTTTTATGGAAGAGCGGACTATCAAAGCGTTTGAATTACCAGAAACAACAATGGATTATCGAGCCCGTCTGATTACACGCTGTGTGCTCATGCATGTGCCCGTGAATACGTGTGTGTTTTGTGTGTTGTGTGCGCATTGTATGTGTGTGGTCTTGCTAAATAGCCATACACTCTAAGCTGAAGAGCAAAAATATCAATACCGTCTGTTCCTGTGTGCGTGTGTGTGGGTTTGTGTGTGTCTGTGTGTGTGTGTGGGATATATCAATACCTTCTGTCTCTGTGTTTGGAGTCCCTGCTGGGCCACAGACTGTGCTATCTGCAACTCTCTCACCAGCAATCAACTTGCATGTGTGCGCGCGTGTTTGTGCGTGCGTGCGTGCGTGCGTGCGTGCGTGCGTGCGTGCGTGCGTGCGTGCGTGCGTGCGTGCGTGCGTGCGTGCGTGCGTGCGTGCGTGCGTGCGTGCGTGCGTGCGTGCGTGCGTGCGTGCGTGTGGAAAGAGGATGTCCATCCAGCCAGCCATTATAGCTTCCATGTGACAAAGTTCCTTTTCCCTTCTCTTTGTCGTACGTACGTACGTACACACACACACACACACACACACACACAATATAATGCATCTCGTAAAGCCTTTTCTAATGACACAGCGAGGGCTCCTAAACTGTGTTTATGAATGTAATTAAATGGACCGTCCTTTGTAGAATCATCCAAGCGCACTGCAGCAATGATCCAGTGTGTGTGCTGTATGTGTGTGTCCATTTGGAAGACTGGTGCTCACAGTGCCAGGGACAGCCTCCACTTAACCCGAAACCACCATGGTGAAATTACAGAGAATCCAAATTACAGCATTTATGTGTGTGAACAGAGAGAGAGAGAGAGAGAGAGAGAGAGAGGGAGAGAGAGAGAGAGAGAGAGAGAGAGGGGGGGGGGGGAGGAGGAAAGGAGAAACTTCATCCACACACACACACACACACAAAATGACTCAGCTTCAGCTTCAGATAAATGCAGAAAGTTGCTTTCAGCTGATAATGACTTACAGATTGGTGACACTAAACCAATTCTATGAGATCATTTTAAATGAGTTTGGTATTTACAGACACTGCAGGACTCACACAGGCATTTGATTGATTGTATCTGCGATCAAAGCCAAATTTTAGATATACATATACTTGACATTAATCACATGTTACAGTTCAAACTCACATCTGTGGGAGTTTCTCCGTGTGACATGTACACAGAGATTATGTCGAGTCAATCACATCCTGCCTCATCGTGATAAGATACTTTACTGAACATATAAGCTGTTTATATATAAGACCAATTAAATTACTCACTAAATAAAAACTACAGGAACAGGATCATCTGAATTAATTATAATGGGATTTTTTGAAACATCTGTGATATTAAAAAAATAAATCCTACAATCCTGACAAGAATATTTCTGGTGAAATTCCAGCAGGAAAATTGTTAATTTTGGGAGAAAAAATTAAATTTCCCTGCCTACCAAACTAACCGTCTAAAATTAGTAAATTACCAGAACCAAGTTATTAAAAATGCATGTGCAGCTTCTCATCTTCAGCTGTTTAGTAAGTAAGTACAATATTTCATTTTGAGTGATATATTCCTGGAAGCGCACATGTGCGGACACACACACACACACACACACACACACACACACACAGATGTGTCTTAAATCCCTGATGATACTTAAGCGCACACTGAGCGGAAGCAGATTTTCTTTAGTGCAGCAAGCAAGAGGTTGGTGGTCACTGTGAGACACACACACACACAGACACATACACCCACACATGGTCATTCTGGTATTGACTGATCTGCAGGGACCTGCAGCAGCTGCCACGCAGGACAATTCAGTCATCTGCGAATGTGTGTGTGCATGTGTGTGTGTGTGTGTGTGTGTGTGTGTGTGTGTGTGTGTGTGTGTGTGCCTCACAGTGACCACAGTGGGAGATCACTCTGAGCCAAGCAAACACCTCAGCTGGCCAGAGGCCCACACACACAAACACACACACAGACATATACATGCACACACAGTGCTTTGCTTCCTCTCTTTATCTAATCCCTCCTCTGCCCAGTTGGATTCATCCCTCCATCTGTCCATCAGTGCTGAATACAGGTGGCTGTCCCCGCTTGCTCACTCTCTCTCTCTCTTTCTCTCTCTCTCTCTTTCCTTCTCTCTCTCTTTTTTCATTACTTATTTGCTGTGTTTTCTTTCCGTACTTGACTCTTCATCTCGTCCATTGTCACTTCACCTCATCACGCAGCAACAACACAGTGGAAAGTAATCACCGAGTCTGAATCAGTCAAAATCACTGAGCCACACACACATTTACCACAACATGTGGACAAGCTGCGACTCGACTAAAGAAGCCCCTCTGCTGCCAAAAACCCCTCCACTTCATCTATTCTTCCCCTGCATCCTTCCTTCTCCCTTTTCTTCCCTCTTTCAGTCCCTCTCTCTTCCCCTCCCAGGTGGGAAGCACTCAGCGCTGGCTCTTTAATTGTGTTCATCTGACAAGGCCAATCGATAGAGGACATATTTAATACAAATTTATAACTATTAGCCATCAGCGATAAAAAGCCTTTTTTCCTAGGTAGCTCTGCTTGCGGTGAAAGAGAGAGAGAAAGCCAAAAGGAGGAGGGGGAGGAGGAGGAGGAGGAAGAAGAGGAAACACAATCCATCCTGCTTTTAACACAAACAACCTCCCACAGTCTCAATGTCCGACCTTGGAGAGATACGGCTGAAGCTGCATCAAAAACAGCAGAAGTCAAAGCAGCCGTTTGGTGTTTTCCAGACAAAACCTCAACGTCAAGTGGTTGCTGGGTGTTTTCACGGTCATTTAATTGCAAAATATTAAAAGACTAGGGCAGGAATCTGAAAATCACCGATGACACGACTTGGTTATTTTTGAATTTTGATGCGTTTATGACAAACGCTGGAGGCCTTCGAGCCAGTAACATAGCAACACACAGTGCGTAACGGGTTTTGGAAGGCCGGCCTGGACATTCTATTTCTTCTCTATTTTCTATTAGTTTCCTCAAACATTCCAAACAGCTTTTTCTGCCAGAAGGCGACACAAAGGCAAAATCAGACACACATGAAGCCGAATTGGTATCTGCGCAGTTCCAGCACGCCTGCACAACCTCGTCTACTTCAAAAACACTGTGGGCGGGATTCATTATCAAACTATTGACTCCGCCCCACCTGCCCCAGATGTTTTCCACAGGCCAGGGAAAAAAACGAAAAAGAGGAGGAGCTAGAGGCGGTGGCACCAGGTGGATGCAAGGGAGACGCCGTCAATATGGACGGAACAGCGGTTTTTACCTGCCTCTTTAAATTCAGAAGCGGCGTAGCGCAACACTGACGGCTCCCTGGATAGAAAAGTCTCCCCGTCTAGTCGCCAAAGGAAATCTGTGAACCTCCAAGAGAAACAAGGTGGGCACAGGCGAGGGACCAACCTCAGCGTGGGGAGGTGACGGAGAAAAGGAGTTTTGGTCCAGGAAAGACATCTCTCGGGTTAGTTTATCCTCGGATTTCACAAGGTAAACTCCGAAAAAACTCACTCTGACAACCGCTTCATTATGTAAATAATTGATTTGGTATAATTGACAGGAAAATCTGTCACGACCAATAGAGAGAAACGAAAGAACTTGCGTCAACTCTCATACTTATACTTGACGTTGACTTGTACATGTGTGTGTGTGTGAGAGAGAGAGAGCACAATGTTTGGAAGCATCCTGGAGAATTAACGCATCACTTCTTTTGCTTCATTCGCCCCATAAGATACATTTTGAATCCTGATCTCTTGTTTTCTCGCCATCTTTGAACGGTCGAGTGGTCTCAGGCCCCGCGCTGCCCCCCTCCCCCTGGAAGAGACGCCGCTCAATCCTCCAGTTTGACATAAAGAACACGAGAGAGGATGTATACTTTGGCCTTAAGCAAAACGATCACATAAAGTAAGTCAATTTTCAGACAAAAAACAAACATGTCCCGACAACTTTGTTACTGCAAACTGCATGAGCATATGGTAGAGACAACGTTTGTGAGTGATAAAAGAGATGTGATGGATGTGAAAACCACTTCTGTTTGTGTGCGACAGATTCTTTTCTGTGTAGTCAAGCACACACAGACACACACACCGAACACACACACACAGACACACACACACACACATGTATAACACTGACATATGCCTGGGGCTTGGCCACTAGCACAGGACAAAAAGGCCAGTAAATAATTGAGAAGTGTGAAAAGCGATGGAGAGAGTTGGGGGAGGGGCGGGCGGCGTTACTGTATATGCTTGTAGTGTGTGTGTGTGTGTGTGTGTGTGTGTGTGTGTTTGTGTGTGTTCTGTCAATCTCTCCACAGTTTATAGAATTGAATCTAAAAAATCGTTCGCCCTCTGTGAGCATCTACATGCATGTGACAAGTATGAGTTATTCTCTCACTATCTGTGTGTGTGTGTGTGTGTGTTTGAGAGAGAGAGAGAGAGTCTGTGTGTCCAAAAAAAAAAATGCTCCATTAGTAATTTGGAAAGTGCTGGTGTGACGGAGGTGGGGGGGCTGGCATTCCCATCAGACCCAGTATGGCCTAAGTGCTGCACCACACACACACACACACACACTCCCAAACACCAGCCAACCCCACCCTCATGGGCACAGCCTCCACCTCCCCTAACCATCCTCCACCCCTTTGCCCACCTAGGACGACCTGGCAGCGCCTCTCTGCCGGGTCCAAAAACACCACACACACACACACACACACACACACACACACACACACACACACACACACACTCGGTCCACTAATGACCAAACCCAAACAGCTCCCAAACAACTCTGGGAAGCTATTAGGAGCGGGCATTTTGACGGGGAAGTGATCTTTTTATATGCCATTAAAAGCCATGGATAAAATGGGCGTTCGCGTAAATACAGCCACAGGTCGGAAGGGGGATATCCAAACAGCCATAATCGACAAACCATTCATCCCCCGGTGAGATGGATGCAGAGGAGTGGCCGACGTTCCTTTCTTTCAAACTTTACAGGCCGTCTAAGGTAAAGTCACAAACAGGACCCGGGCTGCGTTCAGATCACTTTGTTTCTTTATTTTAAGACTTTTTGAAGACATTTTCCATACTTTGCCTGTCCATTCCACTTATCTCATCAGTCCTCCGTTAACAGTTCAGTCATCTTTACACATTATTGAACATTTTGTGTCGGTAATATATTTAACAATTCTGTGCCAGAGTTTTGTTCCTCTCACACACACACACACGCTTTATCGTCATTCTGTCCCAGCTTCAGCTTTAATGGGCGCTATGACCGCTTTGCCAAAATTAATATTTCATCCTTAACGTTAAGTCAAATCACATCTTTTCTAAACGCTCAGACTGAAGGTCTGAAGCGTTTCTCTGCATTTCCACCCAAATATCTGAATCCAGGCAGAGCGGCTAAAGAGGCTCCTGACAGCGAGAGAGCAGCGAGAGAGCAGCTCTGCTTCCAGAGTAAACAGGGTCCATTCCTTGTGAGTGGAGAGTGTTGGGAATCATGTCAGGTCAGGTTCAGGCACGATTTAGAGCTGGATACACACTGACGCAACTTTTTCCTAGAAGGAGATGGTAGGCTTTGGCATACCTGTTTATTACCCCCTCCACCTCCTCCTCTTCCTCATCTTCCTCCCTCTCCTGCATTACTTCCCCCTACATCCTCCTTACTTCTCTCCTTTTTTTTTTTTTTTAACAACCTACTCTTGCTCATTGCTTCTGTTTCCCTCTTGAGCAGAAGAAGTCGAGAGAAAGACAAAACATAGACATCACTCAACGTCGAGCCAACCTCCCACACACACACACACTCACACACACGCACACACACTCTCCTGGCTCACCCTACAATCATATTCAGGATTAACAATAAGTCTTTCAACTCTTCACCACGAATTATATGCCCTTGTGTGGAGGGAAAAAAAAGAAAGGGAGAAAGGAGAAGCATTCACGCACCCTGGGGGCCTCTCTGACACACACACACACACTCACATACACACACATTTATGGTAGGGTATCTTTCTCCTCTTCATTAGCTTTTAATAACCTGCGAGGCCATCATATTCATAACAGCTGTTGGGGCGATTCTTAGAAAAATGGTTCTAGCAGAAAAAGGTCATTCAGTCTATTAGAAAAGCTGTCAGTGTGTTTGCGACCCTGGACTCCTGCAGAAGCCAGGATAGAGGGGAAAGAAGGTTAATATTGAAGCCACAGGTTACTGCGTGTGATGACAGGAGCTTGTAGTGCATCAACAAGATTAACCTCGAAACGTTTGCATCCTTTCTATTATTTTGCATTTTGGAAAAATGTCCGTATTTCTGCAAAATGAATCAAAGCGGAGTCGTTTCAACGAGAGCGAAATTGCTCACAATAATCAAACATAATGAGTTCGGTCAGAGTCAAACGTGAATTTGTCATCTTGAAATCCTGAAACAACTTGCAGACACAATATGCCCACCTCGTTATTCGACACTGAGATCAACTACGGTGCTATAGGATGAAAGTATAGGATGAAAGCAAAGACGTTTCATTCTATTTCAGTTATCACCATTTCCATAAACGCATCCATCTCCTCTGTGTCTCTCTGCTAGATTATCCTCCTCATTCTCTGGGACGGTGGATAACTTTGTCTCCGTGCTGACCAGTGGGAAAATGTTCACGGAAATTGCATGCTATTTGTGCGCTTCTTATGCAACTTCAGGTATTAGTTGTATGTATAGAGGCCATACAGTAGATAATACTTCATATGAACAAACTACTGTCTGTGTAGCACCGCTGCTCCCCGGCTCTGCTCTACTTTTGTTTAAAACAGTTATACAATCGCTATATTTCTTCTTTTCCCAGCCGTGCTACCTGTAAGCTATACCCCCCCCTCTCTATGTGTGTGTGTGTGTGTGTGTGTGTGTGTCTGTCTGTCTGTCTCTGTATCTCTCTCTCCCACTCCCTGCAGCTGAGCCCTGTAAATCAAGTTGAAACATAGCTTTGCATATACTGTATGTGTACGTGTGTGTGTGTGTGTGTGCATATGTGTGTGTGTGTGTGTGTGTGATGTGTATGTGCTGCCTACTACCCGCTGCCAAAAAATGTGTCCTGACCAATCCCCCCCCCCTCCCTCCCTATACATCTGCCTATAGGAGGAGGAAGAGCCAGAGGGGACGAAGGTGTGTGTGGTATGTGTGTGTGTGTGTGTGGGTATGTGTGTGTGTGTGTGAGAGAGAGAGACATGGGGATTAAGTTTTGTACTGTCAGGGTCATATGGGTTGAAGGAACATTTCACAGACGCTTATCTCTAGTGGCGCAGAGGGAAAACGTAAACGGCCGCCGCGACTACGACTGAGGAGAGAAGGAGGGAGGGAGAGAGAGAGAGAGAGAGAGAGATGATCTGTAGGAGGTGTGTGTGGGAGATGCCATAACCTGCTACTGCCAGTTTAGCAGACGGTTCCATTTAAACACTGCCTGTAACTCAGCCCGTATAGCGAGCGAGTCTTTCATATTGCTCGGCTCGCACAGTCAATAGTGTCAAAGTGTCAGCGAAGTCAACCACGTGTCGCTTCTTCCTTTTTTTTCTTCTTCTTCCGTGTAATGAATCCTACGTTTACTATTCTGAGAGCAGAAAGCAAAAAGAACATCATGTCAGTCGTGTTAAAAAAAAAACAAGAACGGCGATGAAGATGATGATGATGAAGAAGAACGATCAATTTATAGCTCGGCCTGCTTGTGTTACCGACTTCGTGAGGAGTTGAGCACATTTTTTTTTTTTTGTTGTTGTGTTTTCCGGCGAAAGGAGGAGGAGGAGGGGGATGCGCCGCGCGAAGGGGAGAAAGTGTCAAAAGCGCGCCGAGTTTAGGCCAGACTGGCACCCGGCGAAGACGAGGGGGACCTAACTGTTGCTTTTCACACGTCACACCAACTCTCTCTACCATCTGCCTCCTCTCTTTGTGTCTCCTGCTCCTCCTCTCTCTTTCTCTCTCTCCTTCACTATTCGTCTTCGCGGACTGATAAGGATGTGGGTGTGACCTCCTACCGCCTCTTTTCTCTTCTTCCTCTTCTCTCCGTTACAACAATGCCTCCAGGTCTCAACAAGGCAGCGGCGAACAACGTGTATGTCACCAGAACAAAATCCCCACAGGACCGTCACGACTCTGTAAATGCTGTTTCTAACCATAAAATGAGGCCTACTAAAAGACCACACACACACATAAACACACACCCCATCCCCCAACTCCCTCCCTCAGAACAGCGGCCACTAGTGGTGAGACGTACGTGAATGCTAGTGGGCCCGCAGAGAAAAACAAAAACCTTCTCATGGTGCGTTTGTATATTTAGACGAGACGGCCAAACGCAGAACACACAAACCACCGTGACTCATACACACACATACACAGACGTACACACACAGACGCACAGACGCTCACTCATTTCCACACGCTAAAATCAATCCCATCACAGATCGACAGGCTTTTCCCCGGAACAACCAGTCAATGTTTGTCGCTACCTGTTTTTCTCAGGCGAGGAGGGGATAGGCACATGCGTGTGTGTGTGTGTATGACTGTAAAATAAGTGTGAAAGAGGAAGTGACTGGTATGGGTGATAATGCTTGGAGGGACAGCTGTTGATCTGTCTGATCTGCCTCGTTGTGTTTTGCAGCGTCATTTATGTCTGCAAGTCTTTAAAACGCTTCAGTTCATCTTGATATCATCACATCGGACACAGTTTGGAGGAAATTAGACATTCGGGACTCAGTAATCGACGAAACAATGAGTTGTAGTTGAATGATGTGTGTGTGCTCTGTACACCTGTGCTGTGGTACACACACACACACACACACTGGGTTAGGGAGGTGGCATATTGCTGAGTGCTGAGAACGAGGCGGTATGCCACTGAGGATATATATACGCGGCTATGTATAGCTCATACACTGTACACTGTATCATACTGTACAGTGGTAACACACCATCCCGTCCCGCACACTTCAAGAGGAAGTCATGAGGCCGGCGGCCGCGCTCTTACCGCCCCTGGAGTGTCAAATAAAGAAAGTGGCGGATTTGCATACCTCCGTGCTAAACTATACCGCGCTTCACCTGTGGCACCTTAGAGTGCAAATTTAGCTCATTAGCAGCTAGCAGACCTGGGTCGACCCCAGCGGCTAAAACTATTAGCATTCCCCACGCACACACACACACACACAGGCTGTAGCGCCTGGCCTGAGACCGACGGCCCTCTGCTGTGGCAAGGGTTGGGAGCCATGTTGAGCCAATTAACCCTGTTCGTCTAAACGGGGGGGGGGGGGGGGGGGGGGGGGGGGGGGGGCTGGGTCAGTGTGTGTGTGTGTGTGTGTGTGTGTGTGTGTGTGTGTGTGTTGTGCACGTGTGGCTATAGCTGACTAACCCCAGCAGATGAGTCCTCACCCCAATCACATCCCCCTTTTTTGCTGGCAGCCTGCCTTTTCGACTTGGCAGACACACACTCGCGAGGGGTCTGCTGTGTGTGTGTGTGTGTGTGTGTGTTGTGTGTATGTGTGTGTGTGCGGGCGCGCATGTGTGTGTGTGTGTGTGTGTGTGTGTGTGTGTGTGTGTGTGTGTGTGTGTGTGTGTGTGTGTGTGTGTGTGTGTGTGTGTGTGTGAGATTGCACAGGGGAGGGAGGATTATAGATGTTGAACATACACACGCAAATGAGCGCAGGGCCTGACTAGTCTGTATTGTGAGTGAGTGTGTGTGTGAGTGTGTGTGCGTGCGTGTGTCTTGTAATAAAGCCAGCAATGTTTTACTGGCCCGTTGACACAGTGCATAAAAAGATCATTGGGCCAAATCCATTAGTGGTATAATTGCATTACATGGTAAATATTCCTAAAAGGTCAATATCTCCATTTGAAACATCACCATTATCACAGAGCTTTGCAACGGAAACAAGACAGCAGCGTTTTACGAGAGGCGGAGCCACACGCCGCCTCTATTACAGCCGCCATCCGGCCATCAGGACGGATTTTCCACCTCGGACTGAGTCGGCGCCGGTCGGAGGCTCCCGCACAGGCAATCCAAAACCGAGTGAGGGTCTCGGTTTCTGCTGTCCGGCCCCAGAGACAACAACTGATCCCAGTGATTAGAAACAGACAGAAATCTGTGACGAGGGGAATTTCACTGAATCCAAAAAGTTGCCAAATGACATATCGCAAAGAAAGAGAGACTTCAGAAGGTTGTTAGAAGGAGTTTTACCTAAGCTTTGGGTAACGCAAGGTAAAGAAAATTGGGATCAGGTGTCTTGTCTCATATGAAAGTGATTAATATTCAAATGGGGCTGAAATGAAAAGAGGTGAACACTTTTATTGACTGAGAAATAAAAGGATTCGACACCTTTCTTCAACTCCGTTCTGTCCGAGCCAAATATATGCTTGGATCTGTATGGAGAACAAAAGCAGAAATGTTCCACACTTCATCAGAGCTTTTTGGCTGCTGCTGTCAGTGAAGGTAAATTTCAGCGTTTTATTAAAAAATAAGAGAGAAAGTAAAGTCAAGGTTTCTCTGCTTTCCTCTGATTGTTTCTCACACCACAGGAGAGACAAAAGCTACTCGTGGTGCTGAGGGAGGGCCAACACACGCCGATGGTTGAATGACACCCTCATTTTATTAAGAGGCCAAGATCAGCCCAGTGTAGTGTGTGTGTGTGTGAGTATGTGTGTGTGGTGTCACAAACACGATTGTGCAAAGGGAAGAGACTGAAGAAAACCAAAAAACGGGAACATACAAGCACAAAGGAAAACAACACAGGCTGTGTAGTGCACTCACTCACACACACGCACACACACACACACACACACATACAGCCTCCAGGCTATTGTCCTCTACATTTAGGTCAGGCCGAAACTAACAGCTTCACACACACAATCGCACACACCCCAGGAGGCTCTGCTCACCTGCAAAGAGGCCAGTTTGGACACAGTGTCAGAGATTAAACCTGTGTTTTATCTCAGAGAAAAGGGGCTGCGGGGCAGGAGTGTGTGAGCCTCTTTGTGTGTGTGTGTGTGTGTGTGTGTGTGTGTGATGTGTGATGTGTGTGTGTGTATGCGTGTGTTCAGTCAGTCCTTTAAACCAGAGGGCAGAGGGTCACAGGAGAATACACTTTTTGCACTCGCACAGACAGAAAGGCTCACACACACACTCACTCACACACACACGCGGCTGCCCTTCTCTGTGTGCGCGGTCAAGTAGAAAGGTGGATCTGTGTCAGGTAGCAAGGGTATTTACTGTTACTGAGACAAGCAGGCCGAGAAAACACAAACACAGCAGAGAGAGGGGGCGAGCAAGGGGGGAGAGAGAGAGAGAGAGAGAGAGAGGAGGGAAAGGAGGGCGAGTGAGAAACTGAAGGAAAGGACGAGCAGCAATGTTTCAGAAGCCTCAGTGGTCAACAGAATGCAGCCATGTGCGACATACTCTCACACACACACACTCACATACACACAGAGATATTTATACACACACACTCACACAAACACAAGTGGACACGTGTTAAAAGGGCACAGAAACAGAACTGACAAGCACAAACCCGGTCATCACACCAGCGCATATTGCAGACGCTTCATTAAAAGGCACATTTCAAAGGAAAACAATGCTGTCACACACACACACACATACACACAAGCATGCAAGACAAAAGTGCAAAACAATGCGGACAATCGGGACAGAAGAAGTGTGTGCGGATGACACGGGAAATGAATCAGTGTGACCCAAAAAAACACACAAAAAGTCTCTATAAACAGCCAGACGAGGCGAGACAGTGGCGTCTCATTCACCATCCAGCTCCTGTTCCCAATGTGTAAATGAATAATCAATCAAAAATCAATACAGACCACACAGTGTGACGGGCACATGTGTGTTTCATTGCTCTTCTGTTTAGTTTTTTCTGTGTTTTGACCACTTTTTGCTTGGCTCTGGGGGGGGCAGGGACTCTTTGTTTGCTGTAACAATAATTGCTCAGTCCAAAATGGCACAACAGACCACAGGGAACGCTGACCTTGAACTACAGAACACACACACACTTCATTCTGTAAAAACCCTGCTCATTGAGAGGATTGTCTGTTTCATTGCACCGGTGATGATGATGATGATCTCCTTGAAACAGTCAAACAATAACCTGCAGGTTCGGAGTGGAGCAGAAATCTCTTCTATCAACTGTTAAGAAACTTCATAAACAATCGATACGTCAGCTGGAAGATAAACGGACGATTACGAGTCCGAGAGCGTATCTGTGCGATTAGGAGTATCTGCCAGAGATTTATCCTTATGTGTCTGCGTCTACACACACACACACACACAGGCGCGCACACACACCTATCAGACACATGAGTGGGTATAATGGGTACTTTGAGTCTGACCAAAGCAAACAGCACTGGTGTGGAAGAGCAAACGGACTGATAGAGAGACCCGTCAAGGGAGTGAGAGAGAGAAAGAGAAGGAAACAGGAAACAAAGGTTGTTGTTATTCCGCTTGCCTGACTCGCAGAAAGTGCTGACCTATTGTTGTCAGGAAGCTGGATTTTAGGGCATCAATGTGCAGTAAAAGTCTCCACTGAGAGCCAGATCAATTTTAGATGTGTTAGCAGCTCCTTAAGACGGGATGAGGCCCGTAAAGCTGCTCAGTGCCAAAGCTGAAGCGTAACGGGGGATTCTTCACAATCTTAAATAAGTGAGGCGTTCACTGTGTAAATCCTCAAGTAAAATATATATTAAGCAACTTATATTTCTCTATTATTTTTCACCGCAACAACACCAGCTCAGAGGGATTAGGAGATGACTTTGCAGCACTGTCAGACGCACAACAAACAACGCCGTCAAAATCCCACACAAACATATTAAAGCGACACTTTCCCCCCAAAAAATCTAACAATCCTGAATGAGCCTGAAAAGAAAAAAAAACACTCCACTCCTCAGAGGGATTTGTGTTGATCTTTTACTTTGTTTGTTTACTTATTTATTTATTCATTCCCGCCTCTCCTGCCACACGGCCAGGGGGGGAGCGAGGGACCACAGGTGCTCGGGTGAATCCGATGGACATCCGCAATTTATCATTCATACGCCGGTGACGGCGGGCCGGGCCGAAATATGGCACGGTAAACACGAGCCATAGATCATTCACAGACACAGATACACAGAGATGCGGATAAACACATACAGACACACGTGCGTGAACACACACCGACATAAAAATATATCTTTGGAAGACAGATGCTTTTATGCGAACATAGAGCCGGACACGGGTCACGTCACAACATGGCTCCTCCAGCGCGGTCTAGATATCCCTTTCTTCCTGTCTTGGTACTCCACTTCATCTTTGTCTCTCTTTTGGGATGTCTCTCTCTCTCTCTCTCGCCCTCCCTCGCTTTTGTCTTCTTGTGAATATCTCGCAGACTACACACTTTAAAAGTGCACCGCTGCCGCCCACCCATTAATAGAAACACACACACGTTGCAGCTACAATGTCTCTGTTTGATGTAAGTGTGCCCCCAACAATTGTTTTCCTCTGATCAATTCCAGCGTTTTCCAGGAGGGTTTGTTGCAAAATAATGCACCAAACCAATTCAAGAAGACCGTATTCACAAAAAAGCTGCTGACAAAACTTTATTCAGTCTTTTCCTCTCTCTTTCTCAGGTGTAGGTGCAAAAATATGCTGAAAGACGACAACTGTCTCCAAACTCTTACGTTTGCTCACATCCCCTAAACGCCCCGTGCCTCCAAACTTTTAATCCGGGCTTTAGAGGGATATATATCACGGTGGGACATCACTGCTGGCCTGTATCTGCCAGAGCGCGCTGGGAGCTGATTTCTGTGTTTACATAAGATTAGAGCGCAGGGAGGGAAGACGGTGGCCGACATGAAGCTCCCAGCCAGGCAGAGCTCATTTGTAATGCGGTAAATACTGCCACAAACAGCCTGTGGGAGGAGGATGAGAAGGCGGTATAGCCAAAGGTAGAAGCAGTAAGTGAACCCCCGCTTTAGGCTTTAGGGTGTGTGTCTGTGTGTATGAATGTTAAAAATGACGGGTGTTCCTCACTTACAGGACCAGGAACGCTCCGGAGTATCATTTGCTCGTTTGTAACATTTGTCACTTCCAATTTGCCCGCCGTCAACAAATGATGCAAAACTACACGAGAAACGGGAAACCGCCAAACGCCTCTCAGCATATAGAACATGTGGAGGCTCAAGTATCGTCCACAGATCCTGCAGTGATTCACTGACTCAGACTCAGAGAGATTGTGTGTGCGGATAAGAAAAAAAGGAAAAATGCACAGGACGACAGCAGACAGATGTGTGGAATCCACTCTCATTAATAAAGTTATTTTGAATCAGGAGATCTAGTGCTGGCATATAGAATGCAGATGACAGAATATGATTATCTTGGTCTTATCTTGAGACAAATACATCAGACGTGTGATGAAATGCAAAAGAAGAAGAAGCTGCATTTGCTGAGATTGGAAAAAAAAAAAAAAAAAAGGCAGTGGACTTCCAATATGGCCACTGGAGGAGCACATTATATAACCCATACATCCCTGTATTTGCTCCATGTGCCTGTGGACCCTCTCTATCTGTACCTCCAGGTCCAGGTCATGGTGTCCAGTTCACAGTTCATGTTGCATGAGCCGCGACCTAAAGTCCACATACCACCTGCCCTATCATATGGCACCCATACAGTACATGCACACACACACACACACACACACCCACTGACCCTTGGCAAATGACATAACCATGTGACATACTGTATGTCAGCAGCCACATCAAATCAGGTCCACATTTATGCCTGCAGACTGATAAACACATAATGTATACACACACACACACACACACACACATCCAGTCTGTTTAAAACTCATAAATAAGCGTTTAATTTTCTCTATACGTCTTTGTATAAGCTGGTGTGCTGTTGCGAAACACTGGATTTGTGTGTGTTTGCATTGACCATCTGACTAAATGTTCAACACAAGGGGGTGTAAAATGCACACACACACACAAACACACACATGGTCCAGAGTGCATATACATCCCTGGAATATCTGGACATACACGGTGTCTCTTTCAGACCTTACATGAAACAATGTATTATAAAATATATATCCAAAGTCTGCAACTATTATCGCTCATGTAAAACGCATTAAAGTAATCAGGTAGTTAGATACTTTGATGCTCTTCTATACAAAAATATTCGGAAAATCCTCAAACTGTGCGTAACCCTGTGAGCTGATTGGCAATAAGGCGTATTTATAACAAAGTGTTTATAAGCTGTCACTAATGTGTTCATTAAGGGTAAATGATCCGTGCGCTAACGCTTTACTGATCAGTCGAGAGCCGTCAGGGCGCTGAGATGAAACTTCCCCGGTTGTTTGACTGAACGCCATCGCCGCCGCCGCCACACACTTTATGGCTCATTGTAAAAGCAGGAAAAACCCTGTGACCCTTTATTAATCACTAACATTTATAACCCCAGGCTTTTTATGGCGTATTTCTGTATGTATACAGTCGAGTCAGTCACGCAGACCCCCACCCCTCCCCTCCCCCTGGGTCACCTTTGATCCCTGTTACGAGTGGAACGGGACAGTGTGTCTCGTACAACACGATACAGGTGAGGGACACGCTTCGCTATACGGGCAGATACAATGTAACATCATAAAGATGGCAAAGGTCAAAATGTGTGTGTGTGTGTGCGTGTGCGTGTGTGTGTGTGTGTGTGTGCGGAGAAGCCGATCAAAGACACAACGTACGCAGCTGCACACAGATGAAGTAGTACAACTACCAACCCCCGTCGAGATTACACCCACACAAACACGCAAAATGTTACAAATTCTTATCAGATGGAGATATAGTACGCACTGTCAAAACTACTCTAAAGTATGCATCCTGTTACCCCTGAGCAAGGCACTAGGGCTGGTGGGAACTGCTGAGTGTATGATAAAATACCCATGAGCAAGGCACGCCGCTGTGGTCCAAACGGAAGATGTACAACAGCCATCTGGGTTCCTTAAACGGCGCAAGTTGAAAAACGGTTATCTCATATCACCCCCCCCCCCCCCTTCTCCCCAACCCTCTGCTAACAGACACCCAGCTGACGTGAAGATTTGCCCTTGAGCAAGGCATTAAACCCGCTGAACCTGCTCAGTGGCCTGCCTTCAGCACGAGCTGCCTCAGAGTGTAAAATTACTACGAGACAGTGTGTAATCCCCACCCCCCCACACACGCGCGCACACACACACACACACACACACACAGAGACAGCGACACACACAGACACACACACACACACCTCCTGACCCGGGCTGTTGCTGTAAATATAAATGTGCTCTCGCTCTGTCAACTTGCACTTGGTTAAGCAAGTGCAGCTCCACAAAGGTTAAAAATGTGTGCGTGTGTTTTACTTCCTCCTGCTTCTGCCTCTCTTCATCTTTCTCTCTCTCTCTCTCTTTCTAGGCCTCCTTCAGGGCCACCAGTGGAAATCTGCTGCCATTTATTTTGCTTTTCTCTGAACTTTTTTTTGTTTGAGTGGGGGGGGGGGGCCTTCATTTTTCTTCTCTCCTTCCCCGAGCTGAAATGGCACCGTTTCCATGTCGGCAAACCGGTCTGCACTGGTCCTTGCCAAAAAAAAAGTGTTGTTGCTTGTGTGTGTGTGAGAGAAAGAGAGAGAGTGTGTGAGTGTGTGTGTGCACGCAGGTAAATAAGAAAAAAAGGAATAGAAGCAAGACGGCCGATCAGTGTGAGCGCTAACAGGAGGGGTTAATACACCAATCCACACTGTGGACTGATAGGGTGTGTGCGCGCCCCCCCCCCTCACACACACACACACAGCCACAGCCGTATGACACCCGTCTCATCAAACAGTTGGATGTCTGCCAAGTTCATCTGTTAATGGACAAGCCACCACAGCCTGTCCTACCTCACTCTACCCTCTCTCTCTCTCTCATCCCCTATCCCCTTAGGGCACTCTACCCCTATGCCCTCTCTTCCTCATCTCTCTCTCTCTCTTTCTGTCCCTCCTCTTTTCTACCCATCCCCCTTTCTCTCAACACCTCCCTCAGCATTGCAGATCGAGGCCTGCATTTCCCTTGTATGGCAAAGATAAACAGTGTGTGTATGTGTGCGCGCGTGTGTGTGTGTGTCCCTTTGTCTGTCTTTTAGGCAGACGGTGTGTTGCACAGACAGACACACACACACACACACACACACACACACACACACAGCTATCTTGTGAGAGCACCTTTCAACAGATCCTTTCAGAAGATAGAAACAAAAAGTCAAGAAATCAAACAAAAGGCCATAGGGAAGGAAAGGTTCTCTTAAATTACAGCGGACAGAAAGTGTGTGTGTGCGTGTGAGGGAGAGAGGGAAAGGGAGAGAGCAGCGGTGTTAAGCACAGTCCAGAGCATGTTGAAACACATCTGTCCTCCAATGGAAGCACATGGAAAAAAAGATATTAAAGTGATGAAGTTTTGCTCTTTGCTTTCACCACAAGCCACACACACACACACACACACACACACACAGATGAGCTCTCCCTTTTATCTTATTTGTCACAGGGCGAGAGTTCAAGGCTTTCCAGTCCCTTTCACACTTTAATGCGTATTAAACAGGACAGGTGATCTTTATTTTATTTCATTCTTTGCCGTATGTGACGGCAGGTGAAATGAATCGAGTGTGAAATGTCGCGTTCGTCTCGTGCGAGCGCCGATTCCGGTAATTGGAGGCCAATTTCCCAGGTTTTAACTTTCAAGTTAAACGGCGGCGACGGCAGCGGGTTCCCTCGAAAAATTCTCGCAGCCCTTTAAAGCAAACAAAACCTTTTAGAAACCTTACAAAACGTTGTTTTGTTTTTTTTGGGGGGGGGGAGAAAACAAAACAAGTCTGCGTTCCTTAAATCCTGCTGATGTGTTTGGTAATAGAAAGGCGGATCAACCGACGACCTTCAGACAATCACACGCAGACGAAATATCAGTTACGCTCCCTGAAACGCATTGATTTCCCTCCTGCTTCGTCCCTTAAAGCCCCCTGTCCTCACACAACTTCCACACGTCTGTTTGTCCTCGCAGCCGTTTACTGTTTGATGACTTAGATTGGACTGAAAGACACTGAGAGAAAAGAGAATATTCCGGAAAATTAGGATGTCTGTCCTTCAACTGACGGAATTCTGACCGCACACACACACACACACACACACACGCCGCAACAGTTTTTTCTCGTATTACCTTTCGGATTCCACTCGGTATACACACACACACTGTACACACTCATGCGCAGACCCCGAAAGTGCCGAGGAAGACAAAAACATTTTAGTGGTTCTTCATCCGTTTTGCAGGGATAAATTATCTATTAGATTTCATCATATCTTACCAGGGCAATTACATCAAGAAAATGATAGCGGGCACGGGATCAATTATGCATGCCCTTGGCTAAAGACCAAGCATCGTGGCAGAAGGACAGGGCATGTACACACACACACACACACATACACACACACACGTGAAGAAGTGGAGGATCTCATCGATGTGGCCCATCAGTTCATCTTACTGCCTAAAAAGTTCATACACTTAATAATTTAGCTGTGCTCTGGATACAGTTTCCCAGCTGAATATTAACAACTTTGAAGTGAGTAACAGCAGCCAGAGGTACATACAGTGTGTGTGTGTGTGTGTGTGTGTGTGTGTGTGTGTGTGTGCGTGTGTTTGTCGGGGGGGCTGAAAGACACCTCAGGAAACGGCCTTGTGAATCCCACCAGAGAGGAGCAAAACCACCTCCTCGCACATAAACGCGCGCACACACACACACACACACACACACACACACACACACACACACACACACACACACACACACACACACACACACACACACACACACACACACACACACACACACACACACACACTGCTTCCTCTCGATCGTGTCGTCCATTACGCTGCCGTTCATAACATTGCTCATTTCTGGGCAATTAAGAATTCCTTTTTATCGTAGTGGAGGTTCGCATATCTCGCTCACAGCGCTTACACGCAAACAGGGAGGACAGGAGGAGGAAGTGTGTGTGTGTGTGAGAGTGTGTGTGTGTGTCGGGAGGATAGAAGGGGAGGGTGAATAGATGAAACGACATAAAAAGCAACAAAGAGAAGCAGAGAAGGAAACATAAAGATTAGCAGTTGTTGTTGTTTATTGTCGCTGCTTTCTGCCTTTGTTCTCATTTTCTTAATTGTCAGGCCTCATTATTAAAAGAAAATTGATTTGTTTTACTGATTTCATCCTTTTTTGCCTTTTGTCTTCTTGTCGCTCTCTTACAAAAAGCATTTTTTTTTTAAAGATGTCATCTCTTTGGCAGCACAAAGGAAACTGAAATCTGCATGTAAGCGTTTACGCACAGCTGTCTGTTTGCCTGTGTTTGTCCAACCAAATAGGTGTAACATACCCACCTACACACACACACACACACACACACACACACACACACACACACACACACACACACACACACACAGAATAGCAGTGTTGTCTGCTGCGGAGGGAACAATGGAATTCATTTTCTTATCCCTCTTTTTAAGTTTCCGCCCATGTTTACAGAAAAGCCACGTTCGGAAGACGAATCACCGTCTCCAAAATGGCAGCTGAGATAGAGAGATGAGAGCGGAGGGAGGGAGAGAGAGAGAGAGAGAGAGGTAAAGAGAGAGAGAGAGAGAGAGAGAGAGCGAGAGAGAGAGGGGGACAGAGAGAGAGAGAGGTATCTGACATCTGTTTGTTCAAGGAGAAAGAGAAAGAGGGGGTGACACTAAAATGAATAGACTGACAGAGAGAGAGAGAGAGAGAGAGAGGGAGAGAGAGAGAGAGAGAGAGAGAGAGAGATGGGCACCGAGAAATCATTTCACCATGTCAAGACCAACACGTACAGCATAGAGCCAGATGGCTTGCATCGGGTATACTTTGTGTACGTGTGTATGTGTGTGTGTGTGTGTGTGTGTGTGAGAGTGTGAGACTGAGAGACAAGCGGCGTAATGAGGGAACAGACGAGACATCATGTAAAATTAAATACGTCCAGTCTCTGGCTCCACTCTCACATGGTCACACGGTTAAACAAAGCAAGTTTCATTTAGATTTGCCTCAAAACACATCCAGCTCCCTCACACACACACACACACACACACATCAGAAATAAGAAAATAAACCACACACACATACACGCCTTGACATGCCGGCTCTGACAAGCGTGGCTGATGCGCGCGGTGAATGCGCATGGTAATAGGCCAATCAAAAATGCAAAACAATTGGCAATTACTGCGAGGACCTAATGGTCATTAGAATTTACAACGAGGTAATGAACTAAAGTCTGCCCGCTGCATGCATATTCATAAAGCTGTTTGAGCTTTGAAGATTAAAGTAGCGCTTAAAAATTCAAATGAGCCTCTGCAAATTATCGAGAAACGTCGCTGCTGCTGCTGCTGGTGGCAATGTGTGTGCATGTGTGAATGTGTGTGTGTGTGTCTGTGTGTGTGTTAAGCTCGATTAAATGTGTTATTCCTAAACATCTGAACTCATTTCAACACAAAAATAGCTCCGATTTGTGATCTGGTAACATATAGCTCGTCTCTAATCGCTAATATGTGGATCTGAGTGCTTTAAGGGAGCAGACACACACACACACACACAAACACACTCTCGTTTCAGATGACAGAACGTTGAGGTTTCACTTTGAGCTACTTGTCATGTCTGTCGTTGTTTGATCGGTAAATCAGATTATCTTTAGCTGAATGAGTTAAGTGTAAAGACCACGTGCATGTGGTTCCTCTTTCACGTCCACGCTTATACCAGGTTAAAATAAAAGAAGAAGGGAAAGCAGAATGGAACAAACACACACAAACACACACACGTGTATTCACAACACAGGGATAATCATTAGACACACGTTACATGGGTTCCGCACTCATTCGCATGCAATTACAGGGGGGCAATATGTGTGTGTTTTGCTTCATTGTAGTCGCAGTTCAGCCAAATGAGGAACCTGAAACCCAAGTACGGATCCAGGCCCTTCCTCACACACACGCACGCACACACATATGCATACACACACGTATACACACAGAGGCCACACAGCCGTTGCCAGCTCAGTTCTGGCACAGTTTACCAGGGGATGTCCTGCAGCCACACTGCCAGCTCACACACACACACACACACACACACACACACACACACACACACACACACACACACACTTTCATGTTAATTCGTTGACCAAATGACACAAACACCCAAACAAACACACGCACGCACACACATAGAAAACACAGAGAGGTACTGTAGATACAAAAGAGAAGCAATGACAAATGAGCACAGTGTGGAGAACCAAACAGAACCAGTGAGATCTGTGGTGTGTGTGTGTGTGCGTGTGTGTGTGTGTAGAGCCAGTCTGTAATCCAGTGGCCTGTATAAATAAGCTTTGTAGTGTATAAACAGTTTTATGAACAGGCCTGCAACTGCCTCCAACATAATAAGAGAGCTGAGTTACGTACATGTGCACCCCCCAAAGACGTGCGTGTGAGTCTGTGTGTGTGTGTGGGTAAACACACACCGAGCGAGCACCGAGCGAGCCAAAAACAGCAGCTTTCCCTCTCGCCGCGAAGGAGTAAATGTAGCGTGGATGTGGCACCGCTCACCGACACGTAAACACAGAGGAGCCAGATCGATATACAAGCTGCGTCACGGGGGCCGCGTGCAGCCGCGAGACCCGACGTCACGCTGAAGCCGAACGTCGTCACCGCGTGCGTAAATCTCGCCAAATCTCACCGATTCTCGCCGAGCCGAGGTGAGCTGCTGAGCTGTCAGTCAAAGAAGCGGGTCGGGCGTGGACTCGGCTGACGTCTGTTCCTTGTTTTTGTTTTGGGTTCTTTCTCTTTGATCTCGTCTGGTTGAGCGTTGGCGACTCTAGGCTTCTTATGCCAAATCATCCACAATGCACCTCCCCCCTCTCTGTGCACCCAAAGGACCTCTTTCTCCCAGAGATGTCCCACAAAAACAACACGTGAAAGGAAGATGAAGATTACACGTTCATGTATCACTTTAAAATCAAACCGGAGGCGTCCATCTGACGTCAACGCAGTCACGAGTCTGGTAGAGGTGCATTGTCTTGCTCAAGGGCACTCTGGCAGCAGCGCCTTTTCAGGGATCCTTCAAGCTGAATGGTCACGCCAGCCTGCTGTCGATCAATTTGGATAACGACCTTGTGTAACTAGTGTGTCCATGTGTGTGTGCGGGCGTATGTGTGTGTGTGTGTGTGTGTGTGTCTTGTGTGTTAACAAACGGGAGAAAGCGGGTAATTCTGAGCCAGCGTTTGACACACCCATAATGTAACAGTTGGGCGATGAATGTCCAAGTCATTTATCGACATCCGCCTGGATTGATGAGATGCTCTGCACACACACACACACACACACCTGGTTTAGGTGACAGATTATGACTTTCTCCAGGTTCTTTGTTTGTGTGTGTGTGTGTGTGTGTGTGTGTGTGTGTGTGTGTGTGTGTGTGTGTGTGTGTGTGTGTGTTCTGTGTGTGTGTGTTCTGTGTGTGTGTGTTATCCTCGCCACCGACGTTTAATCTTAATTTAAACTCACTCAATATTCCCACTAGAGAGAGACGCCACTAAACGGAATCTAACGTCGGAAAAAGAAAAGGAACATTAGATTAGTAATGGCAGAGCAGTGTGTGAAATCTCTTTGGACGGGCCTGCTGGGATGCACTAGATGGGACACACACACACACACACACATCCCAACAGTAATTGATTCAGTATCAATTGGCTCTCCAGGATTTGCATTGACTGAGAGAGAGAGAGAGAGAGAGAGAGAGAGAGAGAGAGACCATGTCAGCCAATGGGTGTTAGAAATGCCATAATGTGTATTGAGGTGCAGCATTAGTGGGCGATGATGAGCTAATTGCTAATCGCTCGATCACAGACTGACAGTCGTCATGGTGCAGGGATGTCCAGGCCGACCAACCGACCTCCGACCTTTACAATCCATGATATTTGATTGTTTTCTAGCCAATCGATCACAGAGTCTCCCCATCTGTGTCAAATCACCGAATCAGCTGATACGGATCAATCACATAATGTTCCTCAATATCAGTCAAACAGATGAGCTATTTCATTTTTTTCTTCCAAGATTTCAGCTCATTCACACACACACACACACACGCACACGCACGTGCACACACACACACGGGGGACGGTTCAAGTATTGATGCTAAAGAAAGAGAAATCAAATCTACTGTTGACATAATCTACAAAAAGAGTTCCTTTAAAATTCTGTTTTTGATGATTATTTCTTTATATCATAATCACTTTTGGTAAAAACAAAAAAAAAAACAGGACCATTGATGCACCCCCACCACACACACACACACACACACACAGGCAAGCACACACACAGGCACACACACACACACACACACACACACACACACACTCTTTTGAGACATTAGTAATGCTGTTTCTGAATGAGGGGCCGCCTCAGGGATTATAATCATAATTTTTTATCTCAGTCAGGAATTAATAGAATAAATGGGCAAGAGAGAGCACAGCCGTGTGTGTGTGTGTTCGCGCACGTGTGTGTCTGTTAATGTGTGTGTCGGTAGGGTGGGTGGGAGGAGGTAAGGCTGCCTTCTGCATCGCTGATCGGCATTTTTTTTCCCTGTATAGCACTCTCAGCGTTCACACACACACACACAGGTAATGTCTTTCCTCTCCACGGCCGGAGCTGTTTGATATGTAAATAGCAGCGTTCCAGCACAAGGACGAAAGCTTTGTGTGTTTCCCCGAGCTGCACGGTAGCACGCTGACCAGGAACACACACACACACACACATTTCACTGCACAGCTCTGCACAGAATACACACAGATACACACAGCAGGCACGCCACATGCAGAGATCATCACAGCATTCGGCTAAATTCATGCAGAAATCATTTACAGGTTTAAATCACATTATTATTACAACAACACAAGGAACTTAAATGAGACGACAAATGGAGTCAAACGTCCACACACACGCTCACACACTCGGCACAGAGGAGGAGGGTTATTATATTTAAGCACAGCGTTTGTTTGGTTGGGTGGAAGGAAAGGAACGAGTCGCTGCTTCTTCTTCTTCCTCTTATAAAAATATAATTGATTCTTTTGTTTGTTTGATGGCGGCACATCGGTGTGGACGCCTCACGCTCATTACAGGCTGAGCCGCGGCTTTATTTACTGCCTGGAAAACCCAGAGAGGGACGAAGAACCAGAGACACACCAAGCCAGCACACACACACACACACACACACACACACACACACACACACACAGAAGCATTCCTCCCTTCGCTTCCTTTTTTTTTCCCATTAAGAATCCTTTTTGGACGGCTGAAATTCCACTTGATTTATTTCTCCTTCTTCTTCTTCTTCCTCTTTCTTTCTCTTTTTTTTTTTTACATATTTATTTCCCCGTGACAGTTTGGGGTCAATGAGGATGATAGGGGTCAGGGAGGAGAATACTGGCTTTAATTATCAGCCATCGGGATGAATGTGCTGCTGAGGTGTGGAGGAGACGGAATCTTTCAAGAAAATAAAGAAAATAAACACAATTTTGAGGAATGATTCCTTAGGAAATTTCAACGCCGGCGTTCACGGAAAGCAGACAGGACGTTTTTAAGGTGAATAACGTTCGACCTGACTGGGGGGGTTCAGCTTGACGTTAACGCCAGACAAGATATACACACACACACACACGGCACTGCTTTCTTCTCCTGTCTGAGCGTACAGCTGTTCCGACCAAGACGTTCCCACACACAACGCTATTCAAGCGGCCAGACGCCCGCATTGTGATGCAAATCGCTCTAATAACACAGTTTAGCTGGTGAGCGTGTGTGTGTGTGTGTGTGTGTCTGTGTTGATATGTATGGCCTGCTGCAGAGACACAAGCATATTTAACTAGAAAAAATTTAAAAAATCTTCAAAGACACACACACAGAGACACCTTCTTACAGCACATACACAGATACAGACACCAAAGGTCAAAGGTCAAACACAACCCAGATCGACAGCGAATCATCTCTGCTTCCTGTGAGTGGGATGTTTTTGGACACATGGATAGAGCAACGAGAAACGACAACAAGGTGCCCTCAGTGGCTCACCATGTCTCTCTCTCTCTCTCTCCCACACACACACACACACTCACAAATGAGAAAATAGATATCTAAACACAACAAACGGCAGAGTTTATTTCAACAGGACAGTGGAGCTGCAGTCAACGAGCAAAGTGATAAAGTGTGTGCAATTTTCCCTGCTGCTCTGTTTTACCCTCTCTCTCTCACTCACTCTTTCTCCCCCTCTCTCTCTCTCTCTCTCTCTCTCTCTCTCTCTCTCTCTCTCTCTCTCTGTAACGGCTAATTTAGTACAGGCATCCCGCCACTAAAAACTACTGCTAATTAAAATGCACAGGGAGGAAAAAAAAAAAAGGGCGCTGCAACAAATAATTAGTGGTGTTAAGACGCTTTAAATAAACGACTTTCCCTCCGTGAGCACCAAACTAAAAGTGTCTTTTTCCTCTCCCTTGCCTGCTCGGTTGATTATTACGCCGCGAACACGGACAGAAATGATAAAACGGGAGAAAAATCGGGCTTTTTTCTTTTTTTTGGTACCTTGGAGATCTGGTCCGGAGGTAAAATCAGGGGAAGAGGTCCGAGAGAGTGAGAAAGAGAGAGAGAGAGAGAGAGAGAGAGAGAGATACACAGAGAGAGAGAGACAGAGAGAGAGAGGGAGTGGAATGTGAGGGAAATGTGGGGATAGAGAGAGCACGAGATCGAATGAAAGAGAGAGAGAGAGAGAGACAGAGAGAAAGAGAGATACAGAGACAGAGACAGGGACGGGGACAGAGACAGAGACAGAGACAGAGACAGAGACAGAGAGAGAGAGAGAGAAAGAGAGAGAGAGAGAGAGGGGGAGAGAGTGATAGAAAGCTGGGCTACATTTAGTTGGGTAAGATGTGGCAGCGGAGGGGGAAACCACACTGAGAGCAGGACACATCTGCTATGGGCCACATGAGAGGCGTGCACACACACACACACACACACACATTATGCAAGAACACACACACACATACACACAGTGCACCCAATCCCAGGAAAAGGCTGCAGATACTCCCCAGACTGAAAAGTCACAGTAATGAAAGTAGCGTTCACACAAACACACACACACACACACACATAAAGATACACACACAAAAAGTTTTGCCTGCTTTGTCTGCTGCCTCCCATCTGTACACACACACACATGCACACACACCTCATGCTCTCATAAGTGGGCGAACACAATGACCAATGGTACCACAAAGTCAAGGTCGCCCCTGCCTCTCTGCCACTTACTGGCCTGTGGGATTTAGTCACAATGGCCAACTGGGTATACTGGGAAAACACACACACAAGCATACACACACACACACACACACACACACACACACACAGGACTGCAACAAACTCCAAAACACCCTTTTCTCCAGTGAATTCAGTGGACCAGTAGGAAGACAACTGGTCAGACTTGGGTTGCTGAAATCAGTTACGCCGTCCAACACAGAGAGAGAGCGAGAGAGAGAGAGAGAGAGAGAGAGAGAGAGAGAGAGAGAGAGAGAGAGAGAGAGAGAGAGAGAGAGAGAGAGAGAATGTGAGAGAGAAGCTGGATTCCTAGAACAAACTCTCCTCACTATATTAAAACCACCGGTCGGTAAAACAGAAGACTGTTAAGACACACACAGACGGAGAGAGAAAGCCACCGCATCATAAATCAAACCCGTATGTGTGTGTGTGTGTGTGCGTGCGCGTGTGTGTGCGTGCGTGCGTGTGCTTTTGTGTCAGCTGTAAAAGAGAACAGAGGCGTATTCTCTCGGGTTTCCTCCCCACCTGTGACGTCCCTCTGTTGTGGTTTGTCTGATAAATCCTTGCATACCCGCCCCCCTCCCAACATGCAAGTCTCAGCCGGGCGGCGTGCCGTAACAAGGATTGGCATGTATGTGTGTGTGCCTGTGTGTGTGTGTGTGTGTGTGTGTGTGTACCTGGCCACTCATCTTCATCCTCTTCACACTACTACAGCCCTGAGAGTTTTGGGTGGAGCTTTCCTATAGGCAACGTGTAGGCGAGACTCCAGACTATCGCTCACTTACACCACAATGACTCTCTCTCTCTTACACACACACAAACACACACACACAGAGCGGCAACCCCCCTCCCTTCACTGACGATAGGGGATGGAGACGTGACACAGCAGAACAGACGCAGACGCCCACAAAAACGTATCCAGAATCACACGTTGACGTGACGCCGCCTCACCATCGCTGTCTCTTTGTTCTTACAGTCAAAGCTTCTCTACACACACTTGTGGTCAAACCCAAACCAAAAGTGATGTCTGCAGGTGAGTGTGTGGATGAAACCATGGTTACCTGGGACGGGCTCCTGTTTGGGGCAAATCCCCCGGGGCAACGAGAACCGGTCATCGTCTTCGTCCGCTAACGTGGCCTGGACGCCCACTTCCACGGGCCTCCTGCTGCGCAAGGCGTTCAAGGCGGGCGAAGGGGTGAGAGCCAGGCCAGGGGAGGGTGAGGGGGGCTTGTCCAGCCCCCGGCCCACGTTGGAGCCCAGGCATGGGGGGCCGTGGCATCTCTTTCTCTTGTGCTCTATGAAGAGCAGGATGTCCGCCAGGGGGTAGGTGGCCTGGCATTGTCCACAGGTCAGCATGTCCTGTTCCGGCGAGGGGTGAACGTCGTGACCCAAGCGGGCCAGACGACCCACGGCCGAGCTCGGGTGGTGGTGGTGGCCATTGAGGCTGCCACTCTCCTCTGAGTGTTCCGAGCAGTGTTCCGACAGCTCCTCTGACGAGACCGCGGCTGTGCAGAGGGGCTCGGCTGCTGGCAAAGACAACGGGGGGAAGCAGAGGAAGAGGAGGAGGGAACAGAGAGCAAAGAAGCAAAAAAGAAGCACATTAGAAAGTGATGCATCGTCTCAGCAGAAAAGCAATGACCTCATGATTAGTTATATTTTCTCCCTTCTGTCATTTGATACAGTCGATACTACTATTTGCGGGGGGAATTGACAAGAAGACAACAGGGCTTTTAACCCTAAGACACCAAAAAGCATCCCGTATCATTGTATCACTTACTGCCTGTCAGCAGCAGAGACTCTGCACTTACTGTATGGGATCAGAGTGAAAATGACAATTCTAACTAAAGGCCTGGCCTGTGGGGCAGATAATAAAGGGGGTACAGTGTGTGCCTTGTAATGCAGAGAAAAATGATTACAGTGAGAGCTGATTTGGATCACAAAATCGCATAAATAAATGGTGGAAAATAATATCTTGAATAGCTGCAAAGCTCAGATCAGTTTCCTCAAAGATAACAATTTCATTGCCAATGACAGGGAAAGCCTGGAAAATTATGCATCGTGGAAAATGCAGCATTCAAAGAAAAACATAATGACATGAAGCTGAGCTGGACTTGATATTGGCCCAACCTTGCTTGTATAGGTTTTGCTCCTGTAATCAACAGAAGGGAAAACCGTCCAACATTTCCAACACACGCCGGAGGAAGGAAGGCGGCAAGCGGCGGCGTGTGGAAGGAAAACTCTTCTCCCCTCTGCTTCCATTACATGTGCGCCACTCACAGGTCTGTAATGCCACAGACGCTTCAATGGAGAGAAATCACCCCAAAATGAGCCATTGGACCCGATTCTTCGCCTCCCCCACCCCTGCGAGGCCGGATTAACTCCCGGCTACTTCCTAAGACGCCTTTTGTCAAACGAGGACCATCCGGCTGAGGTGTTTACCTCCGGGGGAGAGGAGTGTGAACAGAGCAGGACGGTAAATTAGAGAAGCGAAACGGAGGACATAATTCACTGTCCCTGTTTTTTTTGTTTTTTTAAAACATCTTCCAGTCCAAGGTGAAGAGTCTGACTCTCTGCTGGCCGCCTGATGCATGTTGACCTTCTTTACTCAGCCGCCAATTTCACATTTTAATGAACTTAAAACCACTGAGAATCAAAAAATAGATTTTAATTTTCACTGTCTGGGTGATTGGTACAGATTTTGTCTGATAAAGGAGATAGGGCTCCTGTGTGTGTGTGTGTGTGTGTGTGTGTGTGTGTGTGTGTGTGTGTGTAAGTGTGTTGGTGGGTCTATGCATGCAAATGTGTGTGTGCTCAGGTCTGCAGTGGAGGTTAAATTCGCTCCAAGTCCATCCAAGTGGTGACGATGGGAATACAGACATGAGGGTGTGTGTGTGTGTGTGTGTGTGTGAGAGAGAGTGTCTGTGTGAGTGAGGGAAAGAGAGAGAGCGAGGGAGAGAGAGAGGAGGGTGGATACGACTACATCTCCAGTGCACCTCAAGGAAATATCATTTGAGCGATACGATCCCGTGCAAACGACTCGTGCACAAACTGAGATGGAGACCGGTGATGAAATGATGGCCTTTGCGACCTGAACAACACGTCTTCCTCTTCACCCTCCACCTCTTTCATTTCACTACAGGTCCAACCAAACACAACAACAAAAGTTACACAATAGCACTCCTATATATACATTTATGTCTGATATACAAGATCTGTTTGAGTTTTGTATCTAGTGAAACCTGTGTGAGCTGCTGACCTCCATAATACAAATCTGGGGTTGTAAAACAGGTTTAGAGGGATTTAATGGAGCACGAGGAGCGACGACAAGAGACCCTCAAAAAAATTAAAAATATTAACTCAACCACTCTCTATGCACGGACGGAAATTAAAATGAAACAGGAATAATTTACTGAATTGAATTTTGACGGGTAAGTTTCTCAGAGGAGCTTGTTGCAGGAGGAGTTAAGAAATCCTTGAACGCTACACAAAAACAAGATGATGTCACATTTCTACTCAAGCACAAATCTATTTTAGTCGTAAAATTCCTTTACTTAAAGACGTCGGGTACAAACTCCACCTGTGTGTGAATTTACAACAGGCAGAGGGAGAAAACTACACACACTTTTTACTGTATTACTGGACTTCTTTCCCCAAATAGGAGGATTTTAGTCATTTCTTATCATAATATCCACAATGTTATTCTACTATAATTAAATCTGATGATGAAATGTATTTTGAATTAGGCTGTAGAATACAAAGAATATTTCTTAATTTTTTCACTTAATATCATCTTCATCTTTATATCATTTAATGAGTATGGACTAAATATTGTACACCCCCTCCTACACTCTTTCTCTCTCACACACACACACACACACACACACACACACATATGGAGAATTCTTAAAAAACATAGAATATAAAATTTGGTAGGATTTTTACTTGAACTGTTAATCTGAAATCTGAGCTAGATTACTGACAGAAAGGGATTCTGTGTATTTATGTATATTAATACGTGCAAATTGTGTGTGTAGAATCTGGGTCTGGGGGGTTAAAGCGCAGGACTGCAGGAACGTTACACACTGTGTAGCTGCATGCTGATTGCATCTTGCATCTATGTAAAAATGTGATGCACAGAAAGGAAACAGTGTATGGGGGTGGCTTTGAGGTAATGCTGAGTGTGTCTGTGTGTGTGTGTGTGGGGGGGGGGTCCTCCTTCCTCCCCCTCCATGTCCTCTATACTCTCCCTTTATTCTAAAGAGATCTTCAAATAGTAACCCATGTAGATAGGGGTGTTGGTGAAACCGATCAGGTTCAAGTTCAGCGCTGTGAGAGAGAGAGAGAGAGTGTGTGAGTGTGTGTGTGCGTGTGTGTGTATGTTTCCTGATCGCGCTCTGCCTCCTAGCGACGGCACTCGGCCATGGTGACTGCGCTGTCACCACGCCGGGGCCATACATGAATACAATCGACCCAACACAGCCTACACACACACACATACACACATACATTATACTCAGCCCTGCTCTGTTCAGCTCTACCTGCTCAGCCTAAGTCAACACACGGGAACATGCGCGTGCAGAGGTGTGTTAAGACGTCCAGCAATCTCCGGCTCTCCGTTTTTGCGGGCGCTTTGGAGAGCCGCTGAACGCAGCACATGGCGCGGGGGGAGAAACGCCACTTTGCCCGGCAGCCCGCACGCAGTCCCCAAACACACACATCTGATCTGCTCCTTCATCACATATCACACACTTACGCGGCTTTCTGTCACCAATAAACTCTTAAGAATAAGCTCTGCGCGTTCAATAAGCGCCGTGCGTAAAGACGGATCCTGAACACTCAACTAAACAATGTTGGGATCTTTGTCACTTTTGCTCCCTCAGACGCCGATTGACACAGTTTCAACACACGTATGAGGTGATATGCTTGTCTTACCTTAGGGGGAAGCATTATAACAGTAAGGTGGCGTTTGTAAAGGTCCAAATTGACTTTGTTGGGGAAGAAAAACGAAAAAGAAAGAATAGGTTGTTGTCCTGTTGCTGCGTTAGTGACAGTCTCGTCTCTAACTCAGTGTCTGTTTCAGGAAGAAACCTACTCATCTAAACTAAACATCAATAAACATCACTTCCGAAAGAAGCGTGAGCGTTAAAAGAGTGTGAAATAACCCGTATATTAGTAAGCTGCAGGTACCGGGAGTGTTAAACACTTGTAGTCGGACACGAGATTTGTCCCCCACATCGATGCAAAAAAAAAGAAAATCCACCTCCAAGTTTTGTTTTATTTTGAAAATAATCCAAAAATAGGGCGAGAGAGAGATGAGATGAAACCCGCCCGCAGACTATCACACACGTCGGTATTCCGGGGGTGATTTCTCCACGGAGCTCCGCGGAGAGAGGACGCGCTCTGTTCCCGGAGACCCGGTGCGTTTCCAACTGACCGGAGAGAGACTCGGAGGGGAGCACCGGAGCCGGAGCGAGTGCCTTTAACAGCTCGTAAATGCTCATTCTCTGTGTTTAACTTCTGCGTTTTCTACAGAGAAACCGGAGCGGATCTATAGAAACACCCAAAAAAAACTTTGAGGATCTCGGAGCGGCTTTTACGAACGGAGGTGAAGCACTTTCTCGCCACGCCGTTATGTCCAGTTTGACCGCGGGTCCGAGCGGTGCGTCCGGTGTCCACAAGTCTCCTGATCGGCTGGTGTTTCCCCGGGCTGGATGGAGTGAAAGGAAGCCAGAAATGACATTTTTTGTTCAGCTTTACTTACGCGAAAAATCCCGTTTGCTTAAGTGCTGGGGTTTGCCTTGCTTGCGGCGAGACATGGTGGCTGCTGGCGGCGGCTGGCGGCGGCGGCGGCGTTCAGCGCGGATCACATCGGGGAGAGCCGGGGTTAGAGAGGAGACTCCGGAGGGGCAAAAATATCTTCATCCAACGCCTTTGACATCCAACAAAAATAAATTAGAAATAATACAAAGATGGCGCGGAGGCGAAGATGGATCGCGGGATCGCCGTCATGGCTTTTTTGAGAAAGGAGAGCGGAGGAAAAAAGAGAGAGAGAGAGAGTGAGAGAGAGGTGGATGGAGAGAGAGAGAGAGGGGAGAGAGATGGAAAAAATGGCAAAAGCCCCCCCCCCCCCCCCCCCCCTCAACCTCCCCCCTCCCCCCTCCCCCCCCCCCCCCCCCCCCCCCCCCCCCCCCCCTATGAGCTGCAAGTTCAAGTGCACGGACGTGACGTTCCCGGCGAACTTGAACGTCAGGCGATGGACGGACACCCGACATACAAAAACATGGGCAGGGCCGAAGCACCCGAGTGGGAGTGGGAGCGGGGGGAGGGACGGACGGGACGCGCAATAACAACACCAATGGACGGTCATTAGAGAGAGTGAGGGGAGGGAGGGAGAGGGAGGGAGGAGGGGAGGGGAGGATAGGGGGGCTGGACATGAGAAATAGACCCGGTGGAAGCCAATGGACACAGAGATCAGGGGGGCCGGACAAGAGGCACTTGGTGGGAGGGAGGAGTGTGTGTGAGAGAGAGAGAGAGAGAGAGAGAGAGCGAGGGAGAGAGGGGGGGGGGGGGGGGGAGGGAGCGAGAGAGAGAGGCAGCGATGTCTAATGAAAGCAATATGCAGAGAGAGAGAGAGAGAGAGAGAGAGAGAGAGAGAGAGAGAGAGAGAGAGAGAGAGAGAGGTGGACGCAAAACAGGGCAAGGGAAGCCGTGGACAGGAGCTCGCTGAGGGGGGCGGATATAATACCGCTGCTGCATACACTGCGTGCGTGCGTGCGTGTGTATGCTTGTGTGTATGCTTGTGTGTGTGTGTGTGTGTGTGTGTGTTGTGTGTGTGTGTGTGTGTGTGTGTGTGGTCACCGAGATTCCGCTCTGACAGAAGCGCTCCGATCGACGCTGTCCAGTCGCTCACCTGGACGCGTGTGTGGAGGTTACGGAGAGAGAGGGAGAGAGAGAGAGAGAGAGGGAGAGAGAGAGAGAGATGCTTGTGTTAAAATGACAAGGAGCAGCGCTGCAAACTATCCGGTTGCTACGAACAGGACGGACAGGTTCAACAGCCAGCATGCAGAGAGATATATTACAGCCCGGTGGCTTTATCACACTCACGGAGAGAGAGAAAGAGAGTGTGTGTGTGTGTGTGTGTGTGTGTG